>NC_048227.1:39018354-39172660 GCF_002007445.2 Ailuropoda melanoleuca
AAATGGCTAACAGACACATGAAAAAATGTTCAAAATCATTAGCCATCAGGGAAATTCAAATCAAAACCACAATAAGATACCACCTTATGCCAGTTAGAATGGCAAAAAATTGATAAGGCAAGAATCAACAGTTGTTGGAGAGGATGTGGAGTAAGGGAATCCCTCCTACATTGTTGGTGGGAATGCAAGTTGGTACAGCCACTCTGGAAAACAGTGTGGAGGTCCCTTAAAAAGTTAAAAATTGAACTACCCTATGACCCAGCCATTGCACTACTGGGTGTTTACCCCAAAGATACAGACGTAGTAAAGAGAAGGGCCATATGCACCCCAATGTTCATAGCTGCATTGTCCACAATAGCCAAATCATGGAAGGAGCCGAGATGCCCTTCAACAGATGACTGGATTAAGAAGCTGTGGTCCATTATATACAATGAATATTACTCAGCTATCAGAATGAACAAGTTCTCAACATTTGCTGCAACATGGATGGCACTGGAGGAGATAATGCTAAGTGAAATAAGTCAAGCAGAGAAAGACAATTATCATATGGATTTCTCTCATCTATGGAACATAAGAACTAGGAAGATCGGTAGGGGAAGAAAGGGATAAAGAAGGGGGGTAATCAGAGGGGGGAATGAAGCATGAGAGACTATGGACTCTGAGAAACAAACTGAGGGCTTCAGAGGGGAGGAGGATGGGGGAATGGGATAGACTGGTGATGGATAATAAGGAGGGCACGTATTGCATGGTGCACTGGGTGTTATACACAACTAAGGAATCATCGAATTTTACATCAGAAACCAGGGATATACTGTATGGTGACTAACATAATATAATAAAAAAAATTTAAAAAAATAAATAAAAATACCCATCACCCATTTAATCCATCCCCCACCCACCTCCCTCCATCAAGCCTCAGTTTGTTCTCTATCATTAAGAGTCACTTATGGCTTGTTTCCCTCTCCATTTTTCCTATCCCTCTTCCCACATGTTCTCTGTTTTCTTTCTTATATTCTACATATGAGTGAGATCATATGGCATTTATCTTTGACTGACTGACTTCACTTAGCATAATACACTCTAGCTCTATCCACATTGCTAAAAATGAGAAGATTTCACTCTTTTTGATGGCTGAATAATATATAATATTATAAAAATAATAATATTATATATATATTATATATAATACACACACACACACACACACACACACACCCCACATCTTCTTTATCCATTCATCAGTTGGTGGTATTTGGGCTCTCTCCATAGTTTGGCTATTGCTGGTAATGCTGCTATAACATTGGGGTGCATGTATTCCTTTGAATTTGTATTTGTATCCTTTGATAAATACGTAGTAGTGTAACTGTGGTTCATAGGGTAGTTCTACATTTAGCTTTTTGAGGAACCTCCCAACAGTTCTCCAGAGTGGCTGCACCAGTTTGCATTCCCAACAACAATGCAAGAGGGTTCCCCTTTCTCTGCATCCTCACCAACATCTGTTGTTTCTTATGTTGTTAATTTTAGCCATTACGACAAGTATGAGGTATTATCACATCATGGTTTTCATTTGTACTTCCCTGATGATGAGTGATGTTGAGCATCTTTTCATGTGTCTGTTAGCCATCTGGAAGACCATCCTTACTTCTGATATGGACTGCAAGTATAGGAGGTTACTTAAACTACCCTCAGGTTTTATTGTTCACTAAAAGTATTCACAGAACCCACTGAAAGTTGTGATACTCATCGTTATAATTTATTATAGGGAAAGAATACACATTATAATCAGCCAGTGGAAGAAAGACATAGGGCAGAGTCCAGGAAAAGTACCAAATGCAGAACTTCCTATGTCCTCTCCCCATAGAGTAAGGATAACATTACTCTCCGGGCATTGATGTGTGACAATACGCACAGAGTATCATCAAACAGGGAAGCTCATATGAGTCTTTGCTGTATAGAATTTTTATTGGTGCTCAATCACATACTGCCTATACGGGACTGCTACCATGTAGCCCAAAATCCCTGTCACAAATCACAATGTTAGACTCTCCAGGGGTCAAGGCCCTCAGGCAAAGACACACCCATCAGACACAAAATTCTAAGGGCTTAGAGTTCACTTTCTAGTAGCCAAAAGAAAGGCCAACTCTCTTTTGGGATAGAGTAATTCTTCACTACATTGATGCTAACACAGATGAGAGAGATGTTAGAATTATCTGTAGAAGATTTTAAAGTAGCCATGAGTAAAAAAAAAAAAAACACTTAAATGAGCACTTATGGACATGCTTAAAATAAATGAAAAAAATGGAAAATATCAGCATAGAAACAGAAGATATTAAGAAAAATCAAATGGAAATTTTAAAACTGAAAATTATTTAAAAACTGCAATAAAAAGCTAATGGATGGTTCAACAGTAGACTGTAAGAGACAAAGAAAAAATAAACCTATGAACTGGAAATAAGAACAATAGAAATTACCCAGTCTGACTAATAGAAAATTGGCTGAAAAGAAATGAAGAGGCTTTAGGGCATCTTCATATCATCAGAGCTCCAGAAAGGAGAGGAGAAAGAGGGCAGGCTGAAAAGTTTCTTGGAGAAACAATGGCTTTAACTTCTCAAATTTGGCAGGCGACATAAGCCTACAGATTCAGGAAGCTGAGCATATCTAAACAGAACAAACTCAAAGAAATCCATGCCAAAACACAGCATAGTCAAACTTATGAAACTGAACACAAGGGGAAAAACATTGTAAGTAGCGAGAGAGAAATGAAATCTCACTAACAGTGGGCAAACAATTCAAATAACAGCAGATTTCTTATCAGAAACCATGAAGAATGAAGGGGCACACTATTTTTCATATGTAGAAAGAAAAGAACTGTCAACCCCTAATCCTATATTAGCAAAAATATCCTTCAGGAATGAAAGAGAACTAAAGATTTTTGTAAGCAAGACTACCCTGAAAGAATACCGAAGGAAGCTCTCTAAACTGAAAAGAAAGCATTAAGAGAAAGAAACCTGGACCATAAGGAAGGAAGAATAAACACAGTAAGTAAAAATAAGGTTGAATACAATAGACTTTCCTTCTCCTCTTGAGATTTCTAAGTTATGTTTGATGATTGAAGCAAAAATTATAACACTGTCTGATATCACTCTAAATGCATGTAGAGGAAATATCTTAACAATTATATTATAAATAGGGGAGGATAAAGGGACATAAATGGTTATAAGGTGTCTATAATTCATTTTAACTAGTTAAAATGAAGACACAAGTAGATTGTGATAAGATATATAGAGAGTTATATAGAGGCATGTATAGATACAACATAATACCTACAGTGACCACAAAAAAAGCTATATAAAGAGATACATTCAAAAACGCTATAGAAGAATCAAAGTGGAATTCTAAAAATATTCAGGAACAACTCAGAAGGCAGATAGTGCAACATAATAGAAACTCAGAAATAGACTTACATCAATATGCCAGCTGAGTTTTGACAAAAGTGCAAAAGCAATTCAATGGAAGAAACCTAGCCTTTTTAACAAATGGTGATGAAGCAATTGGACATCCACAGACAGAAAAAAAAAGTTGAACTCAGATCTCACACTATACACAAAAATTAACTCAAATTTATCATGGACTAAAATGTAAACATACAATCATAAAACTTTTATTGTAAAAGGTAAGAGAAAATCTTACTAGCTAGATAAAGAATTCTCAGACACCAGAAGTATTATCCATAAAAGGAAAAATGGATCAATTGGATTTCATCAAAATGACTTTTGCTCTCCTAATGAAACTATCAAGAGGATGAAAAGACATATTAGAGTGAGAAAGAACATTTGCAAGCATATATCTGACAAAAGACCAATCTAGAATACAAAAAAACTCTCAAAATTCAATGGTAAAAAAAATCCAATTAGACAAGAGACAAAAAGACATGAAGAGACATTTCACTGAAGAGGATACACATATGGCAAATAAGCACATGAAAAGATATTTAATGTCTTTAGTCATTAGGGAAAACCTAATCAAAACTACAATCAGGGGCAACTGGGTGGCTCAGTCGGTTAAGTGCCTGGCTCTTGACCTCAGCTCAGGTTATGATCTCAGGGTCATGAGATGCAGCCCTGCAACGGGCTCTCCACTCAGCCAGGAGTTTGACTGGGATTCTTTCTCTCTCCCTCTGCCCCTCCCTGCGCTGGTGCTCTTGCGGGCATTCTCTCTCTCTCTCTCTCTCTCTCAAATAAATAAGTAAATCTTTTTAAAAAATGAAATAATAAAAAAAAATAAAATGGAAACTGGATCATTCATATATTGCTGGTAGGAATGTAAATGGTATGGTCCCTCTAGAAAATAGTTTGGTAGCTTCTTAAAAGCTAAACCTGTAACTACCTTATGATCCTGCCATTGTACTCTTATGCATTTATCCTAGAGAAATCAAAATTTATGTTCATAAAAAATGCCTGTACATGATTATTTATAGCCACTGTATTTGTAATGGATTCAAACTGGAAACAACCCAGATGTTTTTCAATAAGTGACTAGGTAAACAAACTGTGGTACTGCATACAATGGAATACTCAGCATCAGCAGAGTCAAATGGTGGATAAACACAACCTGGAAGAATCTCCAGAGAAGAACGCTGAGCAAAAAAGCCAATTCCAAAAGGCTACATGCTCTATGATTCCATTTATGTAACATTCATGAAATGACACAACTGTAGGAATGAAGAACAGATAAGTAGTCACCATGGGTTAAGAAGGTGGTGGGATATGAGAGAAGTGGGTGTAACTATAAAATAGCAGATGGCAGGACTCCTGTATTGGTAGAAACGTTCTGTATCTCAACTGTTTTAATATCAATATCCTGATGGTGATTTGTGCTATAGTTTTATAAAATGTTACTATTGGGGGAAAGTAAGTAAAAGTTACAGGGGATCTCTGTTATTCACATAAGATTTCTGTGTATTGTTTCCTATGACTGCATGTGAATCTATAATATTCTCAGAATAAAAAGGTTAACTTAGGGGCTTCTGGTTGGCTCAGTCAGCAGAGCATGTGACTCTTGATCTTGGGGTCATGAGTTCAAGCCCCACACTGGGCATAGAGATTACATAATAAAAAAATTTAAAAAGAGGTTAAGTTTTAAAAATTGAATTGACTCATAAAGTATGTAATATCTAAATGATTAAGATTGGATAGTAAAAAGCAGAATTGGTTTGCTTGGTAAAATTTATATTTATGAAATTTTCACTTTAAACTAACCAATAGGTAATTTTTGCTAAGCCAGATTACCATGAAACAAAACTTTTATAAAGAGCTTTAGAGATTACATTTTAACTTTCTCAAGGTAGACTGGCAAAACCAACCCCTAACCAAAATCTTCCTACAGCAACTATCTTTATCAAGGGAAGGTTGAGCAGTTAAAGCTATTCTCTTCTATGAACTTAGAAGTGTCACACCACACCCTCAAATCCAAAATAAAATAACTGAATCAACCTGAACATTATATAAGTATTTATACAACCTCAATCAACAACCAGTTATTTCAAGTAGCTCTAGAATGTAGTACTTCACTCATACCTCGTAGAATAATGCATTCTAATAATGAAAATAAATATTTGAACTACATTGACTATTTTAAGTAACACTTAAAAGAAACACCAAAAATATTGATACTGTTGTTTTAAAACTTTTGTCTTTTTGGATAAAAGAATAATAACATTAATAATTATTCATTATATAATATAATAAGAGTAATTATATTAATGTTATCATATGAAAACCTTTGGCATAAGAGAAAAGGAAATTAAATAATAGGCATAAAGAAGTTTGAAATACTGAGATATAGTACTTAATTAGAAAAGTCCATATAAACCCAAGATTTTTAGAAAATACTGCATATCCTTATTAGCTGTGCTATGGATGGAAGTTTGGGTGATCCCCTACCCCCCCCAACAAAATTCAAATGCTAAAGCCTGTATCTCCAATATGATGAAATTTGGAGATGAGGCTTTGGGGGGATTAATTGAGTCATGAGGATGGAGCCCTCATGAATGGGATTAACACACTTACAAGAGCCACAAGAAAAAATGATCTTGCTCTCTCTGTCTCTGCCCTGTGAAGACATAGCAAGAAGGTGGCTGTCTACAAGGGTCTCATCAGACACCCCTATTGCCAGTGCTTTGATCTCAGACTTCCCAGCCTCTGGAACTGTGAGAAATAAATATATGCTGTTTAAAGCACCCAATCTATGGTATTTTTTGTTATAGCAGCCTGAACTAATTAAGCCAAGCTGTAACCACTGAAACAGTCTAGGAGCAATGCTACCTCTGAAGCTCACACACCCATAACACCTTAATTTTGGTCTCTAACACTATTTTCCACTAAACGGAACCAGGGCTTCTTGGAGAAATGACTGATACCTTGTCTGAAAAAGAGATGGGACAAGGTAAGTCTGGAATAATCTTTGCTTCTAGAAAGGAAAGACCTTTCAAATGTTAATTTCAAAATGTTATGTCTCTGAAACAAGTTCTCACTGGCCAAAGCTATAACAATTTGGGCATCATATTGGGGAGAGTAAAATACAGTAAATCTATTTTAAAATTCATGAATCCATATGATACTCAAAAATGAAAAAAAGTATAAATTACCTTAAACATATTTTTTTCAAAATGTTTAATTTATACCTAAACAGGTCTTTAGATTTGACTTCCTACAGTGCAAATAAAAATGAGCTAAATGACACCACAAATAAAGCAACCATACAAAACCAAAAATTAAGATATTCTACAAGCTAAATGGCATGAATTTTCAACAGAGTGGCAGCACAATAAATAGTATTAAGACTTAAGACACATAAGACACATAAAAACCTGGTGCAAAATGTGACCTTAGATTAAATCTGATTTTGATAAATCAGTTTCAAGGGAATTTGGGGAAGGACAACTGGGAAAATATGAATATGGAATGAGTATCAGATGTTATTAAGAATTGGCTGTTAATTTTACTAAATGTAATAGTATTATTTTGGCTATGTAAGATGACAATGCTATTTTTAGAGGAGGACACAGAAATATTTAGAGGTAGTTTATATCATTGGCAATTTCCCTTAAGAAAAAACTTTCAGCTTATGAAGTGTGATTTGTAGTGTTTATCACTTAAATTTAATTAACACTATAGTGGTGTTCAATCGCCCAGTTAATTGGAAATACGCTCTCCAGAGGTGGTCAGCTATGTAAATGAAGGGGCCACACACCAGAAGTAGCTACTGCAAATATTTTATTCATTTTTAAAATCTCCAGTCAATAATATATGTTTTGGCAATTCATATCATATATGTTAGAAACAGATTTTCGTTGACGAAATTAGTGGTATTAGGGATATGTTGGTTTGGCTAAAATTATTGTAGAGGAACTCTTTGCCCTTATATGAACATGATATGAAAAGCAAGTTCGATAATCTAAACTCAGAAATGGTACTGGCTCCAAAAATGATACTAACTAGAAAGAAGGTAATTTCTCTATTTTTCATGCTCTGTTGATTCTCGTTTGAGAAACCGTGTTTTTCTGAAATTCACAGATTTGACAAATTTTAATATTATGCTGCTACAGAATTATCCTTATAATCAATTTTCATTTCTTAACTGTAGGTAAGGCTTGTCATATCTCCTTAAATAAATTTTGATGGTTTAAAATCTGTCCTCTCTTAGGCTAAAGTTTATTTCAAACAATAAAGATTTTAATCATATGAAGCATAATATCTTACAGGAAATAAATAGAGTGTTTTGTTGATTAATTTGTAATCATTTCTTTTCTTTAGATTTATGTTTCTTTGTTCTTTAAATCTCAGTTGATTTGAATTCATATGCTTAGGAATCATTTTGTGAAATGTAATATTTTTTCCAAAGAAAAGTCTTTCACTAAGTTTTTTCCTTCTCACTATTCGAAAACAAATATGAACTTAAATGAAATAACTGTTTCTACTTGACTACTTTCTCCATATAGACTTTTTATGAAATGAAAAATTAGCTTGATAATAGCTAATAATTATTAATGATAATATAAAAGAATTATCTTGACAATTGTTTCCTTCCATGCCTACATGAGAAGATGATGCACTTAGTCATATAATTGTTCCCTCCTAATTGGAACCACTTATGCCTAAAGATTTAGAAATTAATGGGATGCCAGTTTGATGGGATTCAATCCAGGAAACTAGTTCTTATCATATAGACTTTGTGTGTAGACTTTTGAAGCCTGATAAAAACTGCTGGACCTCTCCAAAAAAAGCATGTACATACACTCAAAACTTGGCATCCCAAATCAAAGGACTCAGATTATCTGAAACTCATCATATAACTAAATAACTGAGGATAAGTATCCATAGAGTAGGGGAGTATAGAAAAACAAATCTTAAAGATATGATACAATAGCTCCTTCAAACCCAGAACTGTATGAACACCAATAATAACCCCCTAGGAATATAAACAAGTATGTTTCCTTTTTTCTTCTTCCTGTTTATGGGTTTAATAGAGATTAATAGAAACTAACAGGTATAAAAACCTGTAAGACCATCTACTCCCACCTCTTATTTTATCAGTGAGGAAAATGAGACCTATAGGGTAAGTGATTTTCCCAAGATGATACCATTAGTTAGTGGCAAAGCATGGCTTATGAACTCTGGTCTGTGAATCTTGGATCAGACCAGAGGTCATAAGCCATGCTTTTTCCTCCAGAAAAGGAAGATCATATTCTCAGTCCTGTGCCTTATGATGCCTCCTCTCTAATGTTAGTGCTTATATGTCTAGAACCACAAAGTTGTAGGGGTTAGAAATATTTGAAGTATATATCTGTGATTTTACATACTTCTTGGAAATGTTCCACTGGAGAATTGCATATTTGGGGGCTAAGGTTTGTAGCACCAAAATCTATCTTGCCAGTGTAGAAATTAGCACCTGAATTAAATGGCTGGACCCTCTGGCAATGGAAAGAGGGCACCCGCTTGCTAGGCAAATCTAGTTCTGAGAGGCTGCGCCATTGGTATTCATAACCTTGATGAATTTACCATGACTCAAACATGGAGATTCAAACTTGCAGCCTTGTAAACTGAATCTGTCAACATTCCTAGTGTAATATATAATATGATCGCTCAGGGGCTGCCACACATTAACCAAGCTTTCCAAGACTGAAGCACAGAACCAAAAGCAAATTTGTTAAATTGCCTTGAGAAATATACTGTCACCTGATCAGCCCTGGAGGCAAATCTACAAGGAAGTCAAATCCTCAACAGAAAGTTGTTTATAAGCTTTGAGTTCAAATAAGGGCAGTTAGATGAACTCAAGGCAACAGGCTAAGTGGTCCAAATTACTTATCTCACAGTAGGGATTGTATTGCCTGTGAAAAACAAAATACTTAAATTAATCTCTCTCTAAGGGCTTTGTAATTTAAGTCTTAGGGCTTTATTCCCTACTTTAGGCAAATTCCAAGTAAACTGGGGGTCCTTCTCTTTGACCCTGTGCTTAAATTCAGCACAAAGGTAGATGTATAATCTGCCAACAGAAAATTCTCCCTGTATACAACGTCATGTGTCAAGGCAAGGAATCTCCCAAACCCAGCTTCTGGAGTGTTCATTCCACAACTTCCTCCTCACCTTCACTCAGCCCAGGGATGAGGGACAGAAAACCAGAACTGACTAATTGGAAGTAAGACTCAGTTTGATTTCTAAGTACCAGGAAGGTTGGGAGTTTTAAAATTAATTTATTATTTTTCCTTCTGAAAATGTCTTCATGCCTATACTAATTTTACCTATGCTTTGTTATTTCTACTTTACCACAAATGTATAGGATTTTAGAGACTTTGGACTATATTACTGCTCATTGAGTCAATTACTTCACCTTACAGATGATGAGAAAGAGATCTAATGATTTTCAGTAACTTGTCCAAAAACATGCAGCTAGTCAGGAGAGAAGCAGGACTGAAACATGGTATCAATTCTGCCCTTAGACACGGGTAAGCACCTCAGGGGATCCCCTCACTTCAGAATGTTCTGAGTCCCCTCTAGTGCCTGGGACTGACCAACAATGCTATTTGACAAGGGTGTCCTAATCCTTAACTTGGAACCACATGAGCCTCATTACCCTATTTTGTCTCCAAGCCTCTGTCTATCCTTCTACCCTACACAGAAGGTCAAGCAGATGTCCTGAGAAGCTCTAACACATGGGCATGTGGGGTTGCCCCAGGCCCATATGCCTGGGCCCCAATTCCAAGAGGAAGTCTGATAAGCAGATTGCTTTTATTATCCAGCATTGTTCTTATTTTGCAGGGTCACGAAAGAGTAGGTATCAAAATGGTCCGCATGATGATTTGGATAACTCTCACTCACAGGAGACACAGGATGAGTTCATAGTTCTGGTTCATAAATAGTCTACTGCTAACACTTTGGACTGAGCCATGTGTGTGGACTTATGTTTTGACTATCATTTGTACACGTTCCAACCACAGTGCTACCTCCTGTCTACAGTACCGAAGGGTGGTAAAGGTAGAAGCAGGCATTCTTTACACCATGCATCTCCTGCCACTAGCACCATAGACAGTCACCTCATCCCCTCTAGAGGCTCCAAGCCACTGGTCAGTCAGCCCTTGAGGTAACTATTCCTATCTCCTTCAAGGGCTTTCAAAACCATTGCTCTGCAAAGCCTATGGGCCTTTCCAACTAATGTTCTTTTTAGCCACCGATCAATACAGTGATGGCATGCTGAGGCCAACATTGCAAATGAGGTTGCTCTTCTCACTCTACAGCAAGATCCTTACCTATCCTCCTCATTGGTAGAGTGTTAAAGGTAGCAGTGTGATTGATACTGAAATAGACCACAGTCTAGACGTTTAGTTATTATAGCCTAAATAGTTCAAGAGAAGACAGAGTTGGAAGATGTGTTCTGTATTTGCACAATAAAATTCTAAATGGAAAATTTACCATGAACAGAAACAAATTATTGTTCACTTTTTCTTAAAGTGGGAAGATATGAAATGAGTCAGGAATGGAGGATTTGATAGTAAAGAAGATGTTTCCTGGACCTAAACAGAAGAAAAAGGGACTTAGATACTATAAAGTATATTTATGTGTACTGATTGGGCAATAAATAAATACCTATCTCTTACATATTCAGTTTTCTAAGTTTTTATTGATAAGTCCCTGTACGTTACATGTACTAATGAATTTTGTAATACATTTTACATCGAATGGCTTGTGAAGACAGAGGTCCTACAAAAAGTATTTCTCCAGGACCTCACACAATTTAGGAACAACCCTTCCTGGGATTCCTCTACCTTAGCTAAAGGCTTTCAATTTTAAGAAACATTACCTTTGATCTTACATCATCCAGACTTCAGTTATAGCATAGAGTATAACTTGCCATGGGTAACACTTGGGTGTTTAAAAGGTAGCATCCCAACAGGACAGCAAAGCATTTATGTACATTAGCCATAATTTATCTCATCTCTACAATCCCCAAGCACCGGTGCTTTTCAGAGTCAAAATTGAGTGGAGACTTCTGCTCCCAGGAAGATGGAGTAGGCATCTTTTCCTTATTACTCTCAATGAGTACAAATAGAAACCCTAGATATACATTTAAAACAAGCATAAGAACACTATGAAAGGGGAGAGAAGAAGGCAGACTAGCTAGGGACCTCAGGATCTTAGGAACCACATGGTAGTGGGTTCCCTGGGGTTTTCTTTTTGCCTAATAATATCCCATACATGAAGCTACAAAAGCTAATGACCCATAAATGCAGACTAAAAAGCCCGAATAAAAAGTTGTTCTCTGGGTGCCTGAGTGGCTCAGTCAGTTAAACGTCTGCCTTCAGCTCAGGTCATGATCCCAGTGTTGTGGTATTGAGCTCTGAATCAGGCTCCCTGCTCAGTGGGGAGCCTGTTTCTCCCTCTCTCACTCCCCCTGCTAGTGCCCTCCCTCTCTCTCTTTCCCTGTCAAATAAATGCATAAAATCTTAAAAAAAAAAAGTTGTTCTCTCTAGTCCAAGGACCAAGTAAAGGACAGCCTAGCTATAGAGAAATCTTTTAAACAATAACTGCCCACTCTAGCTAAATACCACAGAATAAACTGTGGCTCCATCCCCATCCAGACCAATAAAAACCAAATGGGAAACCTAGACATCTGCCTCTGCAAGGCTGTGACAAGGCTCCCCAACATCCCTGCCAGTGTGATGTCAGAGAAGTCCAAAAGGGATCCAGAACTTCCACAGCCTGCCTCTCAACAGTAACAAGACACCCTCATTCCTGCTACTGTTTTGTCAGAAGAGGGCAAGTTGAGAAACAGGGCTTTCATCTTGGCATACAGTAATGCAACCACCCCCACTGCACTGTCAGTGAAGATCACACAGGAATCTGGAACTCCCAATCCTACTCGGCAGTAAGGATATACTTCCACTTCCACTTGGCAGCAATAAAGTTCATGTTCCCCTGCCACAGTAGTATAGAAATTTCCAGCTGAAACAAGAGCCTTATTGAAGATCCAGGCTCTCACAACATTATACCCCAATAGTCCGGGTTTCAGTAAAGAACCAGCCATGACACCAAAAGCCAGGAAAATCTCAAACTGAATTTGAAAGGCAATTAATTAAAACAAATATGTAATAAAAATAAAAATTAATAGATGCCAACACCAAAATGACATAGCTATTAGAATTATCTGACAAACATTTCACAGTAGCCAGGATAAAATGCTTCAGTGAGCAATTACAAACACATGTAAAACAAATGAAAAAATAGAAAGCTTCAGCAAGGATATAGAAAATCTCAATAAAAAAGGAGAAGATAGTTATAAAGCAATTATACTTCAGTAAAACTGAGAGGAAAAAAAGAAAGAGGAGATATAAAGAAGAGTTAAACGGAAATTTTAGAATGAAAAAATAAAATAACTGAAATTAAAAGTACAATGGAAAGGCTCAATAGCAAATGTGTTCTGGAGAATATAGAGAAATCTGTAAACTAGAAATTAGAACAATAAAAATTACTCAATCAGAACAATAGAGAACAAATAAACTGAAAAACAAAATGAATAGAGCTTCAGACACCTGTGGAACTATAATAAAAGATCTAATATTTGTGTCACTGGAGATCCAGAAGAGAGTGAACTGAAAAAATACTCAAATAATTGCTGAAAACTTCTGAAAATTTGCAACGGATACAAATGTACAGATTCAAGAAGCTGAGAAAATCCTGAACAGCATAAACTCAAAGAAATCAATTCCCACAATGTATCATAATTTAACTTCTGAAAACTAAAGACAAAGAAAAAATCTTGACAGCCAGAGGAAAATACCTTACTTTAAGGGAAAAACAATTTGAATATCAGCAGATTTCTTATCAGAGACCATGAAGACCAAAAGGAAGTGGTACAGTATTATTCAAGTGCTGAAAGAAAAGAAGTCAACTCAGAATCCTATAACGAGCAAAATATTCTATGAATATTCTCTATTCTATGAATATTCTATGAATGAAGGAGAAAGCAAGATATTCTCCAATAAGGGAAAACAGGAAAATCTGCCATAAGCATCAACACAAAAGAATGGTAACAGGAGTTTTATATATAGAAAGGAAAAGAAATACAATAAGGAACCTTGGAACATTAAGAAGAAAGAAAGAAAGAAAGGGTAGCAAAAATATAGGTAAATACAATAGGTTTTTTTCCATTTCCTGAGTTTTAAAAAAAATATGTTTCACAATTGAAACAAAATATAAAATTTTCTGATGTAGTTTTCAGTAGGCAAGTCCTATCCAGGTTTTGTCAGATTTACCTAAACGTTTCTTTGCTTTTCTATTGCACAAATGTAAGTGGTATTGTATTTTCAGTTTCAGTGACTATGTTTTCACTACTAGTATATAGAAATGCTGTTGGTTTTTGCATAATTATCCCTATC
The DNA here is from genome assembly GCF_002007445.2 of Ailuropoda melanoleuca. Classification (NCBI taxonomy): domain Eukaryota; kingdom Metazoa; phylum Chordata; class Mammalia; order Carnivora; family Ursidae; genus Ailuropoda; species Ailuropoda melanoleuca. The sequence continues at coordinate 39,032,285 of NC_048227.1, forward strand.
CTATGACCTTGCTGAACTCATTTATTAGTTCTAAGAGATTTTTTTGTAGATTCCTTGGTATTTTCTATGTAGACAATCATGTCATCTGCAGATATAAACAACTTTATTTCCTCCTTTCTAATTTGTATATCTTTTATTTCCCTTTCTTGTCTTGCTTCAATGTTTTGGGTTGATGGAGGACACAAATTACCAATATCAGAAATGAAACAGAGGTCATCACTACAGATCTCATTAAAAAAGAAAAAACCACATTAAGAGGGTAATAAAGGAATACTGTGAGCAACACTATGCCCACAACCTTGATAACTCAGATGAAATGGACTAATTCCTTGAAAGACATAAACTACCAAAATTGACAAAGGAGAAATGGACAATCTGACTATACCTGTATCTAATAAAGAAATTGAATCAATAATTGCTTTCCCCAAAATGAAGTATCAGGTTCTTTGATTTCACTGGCAATTTCTATAAAACATTTAAAGGATAAGTGATATAAATTCTCTATAATCTCTTACAGAAGATAGAAGCAAAGGTAACACTTCTGAACTCATTCTGTGGAGCCAGTATTTTCCTAACACCGAAACTGGTTAAAATGTTACAAAAAAGGAAAACTACCGACCAATGTCTTTCATGAACAAGGATGCAAGATCTTTTTCAAAATTATAGCTAATGTAACCTAAAATACATAAAAAGAATTATACAGCACAACTAAGTGGTATTTATTCCAAATATGTGAGTCCAGTTCAATATTTAAAAATCAATTCATTTATTCCACCTCATCAAGAGGCTAAAAAAGCAAAAATCATATGATTAAATCAATTGATCCAAAAATGTATGTGGTAGAATACAACACCCATTCATGATTTAAAAAAAAAAAAAGCTTTTAGGAAGGGGGTGGAATGGAATCCCTCAGCTTCATGAAGAACATCACAAAACCCTGTAGCTATCCTAATTAATCACGGGAAACCAGACTGTCTTCCTGAGATCATTAACAGGGCAAGGATGGCCTTTCCTTCCACACCTATTCTATATCATAATGAAAGTCCTAGCTCAGCATAATAAGATAAGAATAATGAAATAACCAATAAAATGTTGAGAAAGAAGAAATAAAACTGTTTGCAGTTTTATTGACAGTTGAAGCAAAATATACTACTGTCTGATGTCGTATAAACTGTCAAAACAGTTTGTAGTTCTTTATTTACAGGTGACATGTTTGTCTGTATAGAAAATCACATGGACCCTCTCCCCTAAAAAAACAGAACAAAACTCCTGGAACTAATAAGTAATTATTTCAAGGTCACAGGATACAAGGATAATATACAAAAGTCAATTAATTTCTAACATGCATCAAAAAAAATGAAATTTGAAATTAACAAGCTCACAAAACTCAAAAAGTGGGAAAAGGCAACAGTCCAATTAGACATGGGCAAATGACATGAAGAGCCATTTCATCAAAGAAGATACAAAGATTACAAATAAGCATGTGAAAAGATGCTCAATATCATTAACTATTAGGGAATTATAAATTAAAATCACAATGAGATACTACTACATACCTATTAGAATGGTTAAAATAAAAAATAGTGACTTCGGGGGCACCTGGGTAGCTCAGTCATTAAGTGTCTGCCTTCGGCTCAGGTCATGATCCGAGAGTCCTGGGATTGAGCCCCACATCGGACTCCCTGCTCGGAGGGAATCCTGCTTCTCCCTCTCCCCTGCCTGTTGCTCCCCCTAATTGTGCTCTCTCTCTCTCTGTCAGATAAATAAAAACTTTTTAAAAAATTTAAAAAAATAGTGACTTCAGTGCTAGTGAGGATGTAGAGAAATTGTATCATTTATACATTTCTAGTGGAAACATAAAATGGTACAGCTCTTCTGGAAGATGGTTTGGCAATCTCTTTAAAAACTAAACATGCAACTATCATATGCAATTACACTTCTGGGAATTTATCCCAGAGAAATGAAGATTTATGTTCATACAAAAATCTGTATACAAATGTTTATAGCGGGTTTATTTATAAAAACCAAAACCTGAAATAATTTAGATATTCTTCAATGCGTGAATGGTTAAACTATTTACAATCATACCATAGAATTGGCATCAAAAGAAATGAACTATTGACACCTGCAACAACTCAGTTGAATCTCTGGAAAATTATGCTTACTGGAAAAAGCCAGTCTCAAAAGGTTACATACTGTGTCATTCTATTCATGTAACATTCACGAAATGATAAGACTATAGAATTGGAGAACAGATTAGTGGTTACTAGGGATGAGGAGGGGTAGGAGTTAGAGGGGAGTGGTTGTGGTTATGAAAGAGGGACGTGAGGGATCTTGGTGGTGATGTAAATGTTTCTATCTTGACTGTATCAATGTCAGTATCCTGACTGTTATATTGTACTATGGTTTTTCAAGATGTTACTATTGGTGGACTCTTGGTGAGGATACACAAGATTATTATTTCTTTTTACAACCATATATGAATCTACAATTATCTCAAAATTAGAAGTTTAATTATAAATTCAATGAACACTTACTCAATCAAATCAAATCTAAAGAAAGAATTTCCCTTTAACTATTTTCCTAAGACCACAACCCACCCACACACTCATGCACACATAATAAAATGAAAATATGTTACAATGCATTTCCAACCAATTTGTATCACCTGAGGAAAATCGTTATATCTCATATGAACAGCATCTGTTTAAAACTCTAACTTTGGGGACACCTGGGTGGCTCAGTTGGTTAACCATCTCCCTTCGGCTCAGGTCATGATCCCAGGGTCCTGAGATCGAGTCCCACATTGGGCTCCTTGTTCTGCCTGCTCTGCCTGCTGCTCCCCCTGCTTGTACTCCCTCGCTCTCTGACAAATAAATAAAATCTTAAAAAAAAAAAAAAACCCAAACTCTAACATTGTACATCCTGAACCAAGGAAGTATGTAGAAATCAGATAAATGCTTAAATTGAATAGACCCTATCTCTTCTTTCTATTCCTGTTCCTGATTTTTATCTTTATACCTTTGTAAACTGTAAGTACATTTGCTATAAGCTAAGACTTTAGATATTTTTCTTATCTGATAATACATAGAATAGTAAGAGAATATAAAATGTCCAAGAAGGTAAACACATGTGGACTTAAAAGTACTCTGGCCCAGGGGTGCCTGGGTGGCACAGCGGTTAAGCATCTGCCTTCGGCTCGGGGCGTGATCCCGGCGTTATGGGATCGAGCCCCACATCAGGCCTGTGCTATGAGCCTGCTTCTTCCTCTCCCACTCCCCCTGCTTGTGTTCCCTCTCTCGCTGGCTGTCTCTATCTCTGTCAAGTAAATAAATAAAATCTTTAAAAAAAAAAAAAGTACTCTGGCCCAGAGAGATTACATTGACAATAAAAAATTTTAAAAAACTGATTTCACTAAATCAATGACATTTAGAAAGTTAATTATCATGAAAAGCCTTAACCTAGGAATATTGAAATTAAAAACTTTCATCTCTGGCCCTCCCATAAAAAAAATTAAGACTGAGTGTCTGATTCTCATTATATATTCAATTCTAAACACTTATATTTTTACTTTTAAAATTATAAAATAAAGTGCACTAATTTAACTTTGAGAGAAAACATAAATTTGAGACAAGAAAAAAATTCAAAATTCTTCAAAGTAATTTCATTAATTCACTCAATATTTAATGTGCACCTATTATGTTATAAGTACACCTATTATGTACAACTATTATGTATTTAGGATACACAATGAACAGAACAGACTGTAATCCCTTCCCTCAATCCCTGCCCCTATGGAATATTTAAATTCTAGCAGTATCATTCTAGGGAATATACATTAAGAACCACTTATATATGCATATATAAAGTTGAAGTATAATTAACATACAAAATTATATTAATATTAGTTGTACAACATAAGAACCATTTTTATGTTATTGATAGTTCTGTAAACAGCCAGGCTGAACTGTTGTTGCTATGGAAACCATTATTTCCCTAAATCCTTTCTAAACTCTTTCACAATAGCTCAAAACTGCGAACGTTCATCAACAGGTAAGTGATAAACTGTGCTATATTTATACAAGAAATTATCATCCATATACAAAAAGAGAATGAACTGCTGATATAGGCAACAAAAAGGATGAATTTCAAAAACATTCTGATCAAAAGATGCCAGACACAAAAGAGTACATATCATATAATTCCATCACATGAAACTCCAGAAAAGATAAATCTCCTCTACAGTGACAGAAAGGAGCTCAGTGATTGCTTAGGGTTCAGCTGGAAGGAAAATAACAGGAAAAAGGAAAAATGAAAGAAACAGTCTACATCTCGATTATGGTGTTTGTTACATAGGGGTATAAATTTGTCAGAACTCATCAAAATATACTTAAAATGAATGCATTTTATATGTAAATTGATCCTCAATAAAGTAAACATAAGAAAATCAATGTATTTCATATTACAAAATAAAAGAAATAAACAGACTATTATTAGAATTAACAGAATAAATGAGAAAAGCACATAATCATGAAATAGATGCAAAAAAAATTGACAAAATCAAAACTCACTCATGATTAAAAAAAAACCCTCAGCAAATACAAATGGAAGCCTATCTAAAAAACAAACAAACAAAAAAAACAAGAAAATCTCCTTCAATAAAGGTTGGAGTTTCCCCTCTGCAGTTGAGTATGAGGTAATGTCTATTATCATTACTTCTCAGTAATGTATTGGAAGTTCTAGCCAAAACAGTAAGACTACACAAAGACATAAAGTTATAAGGATTAAAAATTACTATCATTACTCACACATAACATCATTGCTTATATTGAAAATTCAGAAGAATCTATAGATAAATGAAATTTAGCAATATCTTTGGGATAATATATGAATTAATTATATGCCTTTATGTTTAGAACAAATATTTGGAAAGGAAATTTGGAAAAATATGTCATTTACAAATGTTTCACTCTGGTCTCAACCCATCAATAACCAATGTTGTGACTGGAACAGCCCTTGTGTTTATTATGATTGCAAGATGTCCTTTGGCAATAACCACAGAAAACTTTGGGGAAAAACAGTTTGTTACTCACAGGTCCTGGAAAGCATATGGCACCCTTGGGACCACACAGAAAGGTCATGGGGGAGAGGAGGATTGTGAATGCATGGCCTGGGGCTCTGCTTTTATGGGGTTAAGAGTGATGGCATGCCTCACAGATGACTCTTATGATTTCAATCTCTATATTTGTTAAAGCTTGTTTTGTGGCCCTACATAAAATCTATCCTAGAGAATATTCTGTGTGCACTTAAAAAGAATATGTATTTGGGTGCTGTTGGATGGAATGTTCTGTATGTATCTCTTAAGTCCATTTGGTCTATAGCATTATTCAGGCCATTTCCTTTTTAATTTTCTCCCTGGATGATATATTCAATGTTGAAAGTTGGGTATTGAAGTCCTCTATTATTATTATATTGCTGTCTATTTCTTCAGTTCTGTTAATATTTGCCTTAAATACTTAGGTCCTTCTATGTTGAGGGCATATATATTTACTTTGAAAAGATAAAATGTGAGGTGCCTGGGTGGCTTAGTCAGGTAGGCATCTGCCTTCGGCTCAGGTCATGATCCCAGGATGCTGGGATCGAGTCCCACATCAGGCTCCCTGTTCGGCGGAGAGCCTGCTTCTCCCTCTTCCTCTGCTACTCCTCCTGCTTGTGCTCTCTCTCTCTGTCAAATAAATAAATAAAATCTTTTTAAAAATTACTTAAAAAAAAGAAAAGATAAAATGTTTTGCATTAGTGTAAGGTGGGATCCTGCCTGATCACTGGATAGGCTCCTGGGTTGGCAGAGCTGGCCCCGAACCATAGCTGAGAGGCTGTGTGAGGTTTTACAGCCACGATTGAGGTCTGCAGCCTGGCTCTTAAGGCATAAATGAGCAGTTCCCTGGGCAGACTGGACTGTGTCCTGACCATGACTGTTGAGGCTGAAGCTGAGAATAAGGCTGTTTCAGGATATCCTGAGGAGCAAAAGTGTCTCCCACTGGTCCCTGTACTGGCAGGACTGCTGGTGGAGTGTGCCTGGGAGGGTTAAGAGCAAAGTTACAGGGTCCTTTCAGAATCTACAGTCTGAAAGAGTTTGGTGGACTTGACTTGCCTCCAAGAGATGAGAGAAACTGGAACTGGTCCAGGGGCCACCTCAGAGTACACAGCCAGGACTGAGGTCTGTATGGCTGTAACACATGGGCTTGACTCCTCCTAGGTTTTTTCATGTATGGTTGCTGGTGACAGTACCAAGGCCAAATTGGGGGTGGGGGGAGCTGAGCCCTCAGGGCTACAGAGCTGTTTTCAGGTCTGTAGCTGGGACCTCGGGTTACCAAGTCAGTCACCTGGGTGTAGGCCTGCCTTCTTAGAAGGGCTCTCTTCAGTGTTGGACTGTACCAAGGTTTCACAATCAAAAGCACCAAATGATCATTGAGAGAAACTGAGTGAAGGGTACCTGAGAACTCACCGTACTAGTTTTGCAATTTCTTGTGAGTCTAAAATTATTTGAAAATAAAATTTTGGGGGCACCTGGGTGGCACAGCGGTTAAGTGTCTGCCTTTGGCTCAGGGCGTGATCCCGGTGTTATGGGATCGAGCCCCACATCAGGCTCCTCTGCTATGAGCCTGCTTCTTCCTCTCCCACTCCCCCTGCTTGTGTTCCCTCTCTCCCTGGCTGTCTCTATCTCTGTCAAATAAATAAATAAAATCTATAAAAAAAAGAAAAGAAAAGAAAATTTTTACTTAAAAATCAACAAAAGTATTATGTAAGAATTCATTGGCTATTTGAAATTTACAATAAAAATATTGCATATTATTTTTTTGTAAACTGTGTGCTATGCATTCTTTGTATCAGTTAAATCCATAATAAGCTTACATAAGCATATATGCACATCAGGGCCAAGAGTAGGCAGAAAACTTAAGGGACACACTCACTCTCAGGGTCATGGAGGTGTCTCATGTTAGTCGCTGCACTGATATGCTTACAGATTTGGCATCCTTCCTCTCCCCTGCCTTGGAGGACCACTTGTTAAATATTTACCAACACACCACTATCTTCAAGTAAATACTAGTTTCATTTGTTACACGAACAAAGACAGTGTCATGAAAGTGCCCTTAAAAAGTTTCCTGGCTTGTAATTGTATCAGCTTATCCCCCGCCTTTTCTTTTTATCCAATTCTATTCTATGAGAACTTTAAGGGTTGGAATATGGGATGCTTGATCACTGTGAAATTGAGACTGGACATCTATTTAAGTGGAAGGGTGAAGTATGTCATTTCAAATGGAGAGACCAAAGCAACTTTAAAAGAAATGAGAGATGTCAGAAATTTGTTCCAAACCAGCAGGTTTGGAACAAATCCTCCAGGGAAAAGAATGATGAGAAACTGGAGAGATTGAATCAAGTGAGGCAACAAATATATGGTATATCATAGGAGGATAAGGCAAGATATGGAGCCAGCGCCAAAAGAAAAAAGGACTTCAAGGAGGAAAAGTAGAAATGCAACCCTTGGTTCATTGGGAAAGAGAATCAAGGAACATCTCCTGAATTCTACATAACTGAAAAGAAAAAAAAAACTCATTGGAAATAATGATCTTTCTCACTGAAGAAAGGTAAAGTCTGTTTCCCATTCTTTATTTGTTTGTTTTTTTTTTAAAGATTTTATTTATTTATTTGACAGAGGTAGAGACAGCCAGTGAGAGAGGGAACACAAGCAGGGGGAGTGGGAGAGGAAGAAGCAGGCTCATAGCAGAAGAGCCTGATGTGGGGCTTGATCCCGTAATGCCGGGATCACGCCCTGAGCCGAAGGCAGACGCTTAACCGCTGTGCCACCCAGGCGCCCCTATTTGTTTTTTTTTTAATTTTTAAAAAAGCTTTTATTTATTTATTTGACAGAGACAGAGACAGGGAGAGAGGGAACACAAGCAGGGGGAGTGGGAGAGGAAGAAGCAGGCTTCCCAGCAGAGCAGGGAGCCCGATGCGGGGCTTGATCCCAGGACCCTGGAATCACGCCCTGAGCCGAAGGCAGATGCTTAATGACTGAGCCACCCAGGCTCCCCCTCATTCTTTATTTGTGACTAAGAAATTTCCCTAGTCTTTACTTTCCTACAATCATTATTTGTGTTATGACTGATCACTGGTCTTTTTTTTTTTTTTTTGTAAAGTTAAGTGTTGGGTTTTTTTTTTAAGATTTTATTTATTCATTTGAGAGAGAGACAGAGAGAGGACAAGCAGGGGAAGAGGCAAAGGGAGAGGGAGATGCAGACTCCCCACTGAGCGGGGAGCCTGGTGGGGAGTTCAATCCTGGGACCCTGGGATCGTGACCTGAGCTGAAGGCAGAGGCTTAACTGACTGAGTCACCCAGATGCCCCTGATCACTGTTCTTAATCAAATCTTATGCAATCAAATTCTATGTAAATAAAATTTACACATAGAATAGAATTCACATGCAGTGGCACTGTTCATCTCATGATAAGTCAAAAAATAGTTTTGGGTTTTAATAGTAATGATGAATATAGTCAAATTTATTTTTCACCTGCATCCATCCCCTCTCTTGCAATTAACATCTCCCAGCCTTGATTCTCCCCCATATGCCAGCCAAAAAAAAAAAAAAACCAACCCTGTGATTGAATGAGCTTTCATAGGTGCTCTTTCAATCATAAAAATCCAAACTTGAAGGGTAGGTAAGTAATTAAATATTATTTTGTTGTTATTGTTGTTACAAAGTAATGACAAATGCATATTTATGAAAATCATGTTTGAAAAAATTCTGGTATTTTTCTTTTCCTACTTTATGCCAGGAGCAAAGATCATGCTTCAGGAACTGACATCGGTAGTGGTTTCTGACATTCCTCTACTCTTTGCATTCTCAATGGAGATGGAGTGTCTAAAAGGTTTCTTTAAACAAATGGGGTGTTGGTTGTTTAGTTATGTTTTACTTTCCCTGGTGGTTTCTTAGCATCTGGTGAGCCCTCCCAATGGTATTGGCAAGGCTCATCCTTTTCAGAGTGACTGGAAGTATGCAACCTGTTACTCAGCAACAGCATATAAAGACTGCCAGCAAATAAAGGACTTCCTTTGTTTCCCATTCTGCTTCCATTGCCAAATGAATGTGTTGCACTAATATCTAATAGCCTTTACCAGCTGCTGGGTTCTGTTCTTTCCAGTTATGATTACTTGGACTTTCCAGCTTCCATATTGTCCTGCCATTTTCACAGTAGGGGTCCCAGAGACGTTGTAAAAGAATCTCAAAACTATTGCCTCTGAAGCTTCATTAAACCAAAGTAGTCATATCTTCCATAGTCCCTACACTGCAACATCGCAGCAAACCAACCTCTCACCCGAAGTTTTTCTTCCTCATAAATCTAGGAGTACTTTATAGTGCCTTTGTTTTCTTTACTTCCCATTCAGTCTTTGGACAAAGGTATATTTAACTTTACACGAATGATTAGCTCCTTAATAGTAGTGTGGAAATCAATTTTTTAAAAATAAAATATATGTTAGTTAAATCTACTAGGCACAATTATTGCATAAAAGAACTACATTAGGATTATTTGGTAAATCAACTCTTTTATGTCTCAAATGACCATCCCTAACTTACATATGTGAAAAACAAAATGTTCAACTGTTACATGTCTTTGACTAGTAAGTATTCCTGCAGGATACGCTTTCATTGCAATCTCTCGTTTCAGGGCATTGACTTGAAGGCTGACCAGAGTCACTACTGATTTCCATTATTTGGAAATCCTTTCTGCTTTTTTTTTTCATTTTCTTTGATTTTGAAGTGAAAGTCCTAGGCTTTTTTCCCTGGCGACATCTGGGATGGGAAGCAGGGTTGATAGGAAGGGAATACACTAGAAGACTACTGTCCATCTTCATTATCCCGTGTCTTGCTCTACTATTCACTAAAGTTTTTACTATCATCCCTTTACACAGCACAGTTTTTGTTTCCTTTCAACAAGAAATGTAAGGCATTAGTGTTTTGGATCAATCATCTAATAAATTGTTTCCCAAACTATAGTACAAGACATGCTAGTCACTTGAAATTTTCCTTCAATATGTATGTGTTATTGACCAACGGCTTACCTATCCTGTGCATACTATTTCTTCTTACTGACCACCAATGCATAGCACAGTTATTATCTATATTAATAGTGAGATAACTGAATCATATTTAAAAATATAGATTTTTCTCTAATTATTAAAAATATTCTTTAAAAGCAGATGTTATGTATGAAATACATGTGAATTCAAAGCATCATAATATCATAAATTATTTGCGTTTTTTCTTAGAAGTGTGTTTTGTCCATTATTTCAGAAGGGGACAGCATTCACAGTAAAGACAAAATGTCTTTTTTTTTTTTTACAAAATATCTATTTTTAACAGATTGCCAATTATTTTTTTAAAGAATGGTTCTCTGGTCAAATAAATGTAAAGAGTTTTGCTATCTGTATTCTATCTTTGGAAGATTCCTGAAGAGTCTATGAAATTTTACAACAAATCAATGGATTTAAATTTAACTCAGTAATTTCCAAATCTGTGCATTCATGGGATATTTTTTATGGGGTATGCCTAAAAGCAAAGCTTTGGGAAATGCAGAACAAATTCTTGCTGTCTACCTTAAGGTCATTTATGAACTTAGAAGATGGGTTAACAGTTAAAATCTAGCATGTAAACCATCAAGCATTCTATATGGTACTCCAACGTTTGCAACATTATTAAATAAGAGATTTCCAACAGAGAGGGAGTCCCTCAATTTGTTAGATGTTAGAAGCCTACTGCATGAGATGGAAGAAATGAAGCTGCATTTTAATACCTCTGATATGATTTTCATGACCTGAGGACTCGGGAACACACAAAGTCTGCTCTATTCCACCTCCAACATATAGAATTAATAAGCCACTACAGACTTTGACTCTCCTGGTAGCACAACTATTTATCAAGGGCTGCCCATACAGAATAGGAAAGATAAAAATAAGTGGAGACAAAATGGTCTTTGCTTTGACATTAAGTTTACTTTGACATGCTAGATCTAGTGCCACTTCCATAAATTAGGATTTTCCTAATAAGACCTTCAGCACATGTCTGATTGACAAATTTCCCTGCCTTTCCAGACCCTTGCAATAAAATTGAGGTACAGATTCTGTATATGACAATAAACCAAGGGCGACAACTAATGCATGCAAGTTATCCCATAATATGTTCCTATTAACAGAGTGAAAGCTAAGGAAGGATCAATAAAAGCAATTTTCCGTTATTCCTGAAAGTCTATTCCATAAAGTGATGGTGAGTAAAAACAATGGCAAATTGTAGAACAGACATATTTGCCTGCTCTGCTTGGAGATGATGGTCTCCAAAAGCCTATGTCTATGACACATCAAGAAGAAACTGGGACTAAGAGATCCTACATGCTCAGCAGAACTGCAGCTCTGGAATACCTCAAATACCTAGCAAAACCTTAAGCTTTCCCAAGTGGAACACAAGTCTCTACCTTTGCCTAATTATCTTTTGCCTGCTATCACACTATCCTGGCATTATATTTATTGTATTTATTCTATAGTTTGGAACACTGGTTAGATCTAACTTTAATTCTTTAATGTCGATTTAGCTATAATTTTTTGTTTTTTATGCTATTCTCTAGAAACTAATAGATCCTGCTCTGTATTTTTTTCTAAGATAATGCGCCCAATTCATTCTTTCAACAAATATTTGTTGTGCACTCCTATGTGTCACACATGACTCTAGGAACTTTGGGTATATCTGTTAATGAAGCAAAGATCCCTGATCTGTGGTTCTCATACTCTAGTAGAAAAAGATAGACAATAAACAATAAACTGAAGTAAAGGCAAAGGGAAAAAGAGTAGAGTAGGACAAGCAGGATGGGGAGTATGGGGTGACCCAAACAAGTAAGAAAATTAGCCAAGCAGACATGGGTAAAGGAATGTTCTGGGCAAAGGAAACAACTACAGCATAAAATCTCAGGTAGGGCACCCCTGGCATGTTGGAAAAAAGCAGAGGTCGGTCTGGAGGACAGACTGGGTTGAGTTATAGGAGAGGAGGTCAGAGGGTGTTGGGGGCAGTGAGACCTTGAAGGGCCTGGAGGCCACAAGGGGACTTCGGCAGATGGGGGGTTTGAGCAGGGGCGTGCCCTGATATGATGCACATTTTAAACGGATCATACTGCCTGCAGTAAAGAGAGTAGACTCTGGGGGCTAAGGGAGATAAACAGGAAACCTGTTAAAAGGCAAGTGCCATAATCCAGGCAAGATATCATAATAGCTTGGATGTGGGTAGTAACAGGAAGGGGGTGAGAACCGATGAGAGGCAGCCAAAAAGAGGACTCAGGGATGACTCCAAGGCCAGTCGCCTGAGAAATGGTCATCAATAGAGATGGGAAAATTGTGGGTGGAACAGGTTTGAGGGGGACAGATTGGGAGCTCTGTTTTGAACACACCAAGTTTGAGAGGTCTTTTAGACGTCCAAGTGGATATGTAAGTAGGAAGCTGGATACATGTGTCTAGAGTTGTGGAGAGAGGAGGTAGGGATTCCTTTTTATTTCTGATCTAACACTCTACTCAAAACTAATAATACAGTCACCCAGGAAATTAGCACATTTCCAATGTGGACACCAAAAACAATGAATTTTGATGGAAGCCTTGAAAACAGAGTCTCTCATTCTGGATCTAAACTAAAAACATATCCCAAAACATAATTTGACTTGATTTTGATTTGATTCTTTCACTTTAACATTCTAGGCAATGAATGAAATTTCCCTAGATGGCAATGGTTTTCTGCATAAAAACCACCACTCATTCATGATTTAAACATTTATTTAACTTTTACAATGTGTAAGGCTCCTATTCTTCACCCTTATTCATTTGAATTGCAAAACTCGCCAAAGGGTCAGGGGGAAAAGAATTTGAAAGAAGCCCATTGTAGAACAAAAGTTAGAAGGACAGCCCAGCAAATCCCTGATATTGAGAATTGCCCTGAGGTGCCCTGATGTGAAAGCCACATTTCAGAGAACATAATGGCAGCAAACAAAAGCACTGTCTGGCGCCACATGAGTTTCTGTGGCCCAGTAAGATTGTTGAAGAAATATTTTACATGTAATACATGCCTTAGGGTTCTTTGGAAACTAAAAATTGTCTTCACATATTCAGGTTTAACAAAAAATTGGAGAAAGCAGAAGATGAAATCAAGAAACTAACCTTAAAAATGTATTTTAAAATTTGCTCTTTATTTTAAATTCCATGAAACACAGTCTTAGAAGGGTGAGGGATCCTTGCAGATAGAACGCAAAAGATAGCAGATAGTAGTAGAGGTCCATTCAAAGTAGAAATTCAATTCCACAGGTATGTGTTTAGTGTCCCCCACATTTAAGGACTGGGTGGAAATATGAAGAGTAATGAGAAACAATCCTTCCCTCCAGCGTTTATAGCATAATAGGATAGAGAACTTCACATATACACACCAATAGCACTAATACTAGGCAGACCGTGTTAAATAGGGAAAAAAGTAGTAATTGTGAGAGTAGTATGATTATGCTTCTTAGAGGAGTAAGGACTTCTGCTAGGTCTTTAATAAAATACTACTACTACTAAAAAGGCCTGGAAACCAGGATGGAGTAGAATGTCTATGCAGAGAGAACTTGAGCACAGACCTGGAGACAGGAACGAAACCCGTGTATGGAACAGTTAAGGTCCAATGTTAGCAGAGCATTAAAAAGGTAAAGGTTAAGTTAAATGTACATATTCAGACATGAATAATAATATAATGCAAGTGAAAACACCTAGGCATACTGCTCAGCATAAAAGCTCAGAAAGTTAACCAAATGTTAGCTTGCATTTGAATATAATTCAGAAAGTGTGACAATAACTAAGAATGAGATGAAAATGGTTCTGGAAAAAGTAACTTAGTAGTTATAGATGGACACAGCTAGTGCAAATTTTTCAGGCTGCATGCAATTTGAGATATTCTGAGAGATTCTGAAATAAGTTTCAAAAGTTTTATTGAGGTATACTTCACAAATAATGACATATTTGTGAAGCGTACAGTTTGGTAAATGTTGACATAATCCATACGGTCCTGGAACTAATCCCACAATCAAGATAATGAACATATTCCTCATCCCCCCAAATCTTCCCTTGGTAATCCCTCCCTCCTTTTCCTCCTTCCAATTCCCAGGCAACCAATGATTTGCTTTCTGTCAACTATAAATAGTTGGCATCTCCTAGAATTCTACATAAATGGAATTCTAAAGTATGTTCTCTTTTTTTGCCTACATCCTTTCACTCACCGTAAATACCTCAGAGTCAGCCACAATGTAGTCTGTATCAGTAGTTCATTTCTTTTTATTACTGAGTACTATTTCTTCATGTGGATATACCACAATTTGTTTCCAGTCACTCAGTGACGGACATTTGGACTCTTTCCAGTTGGGGGCTATTACAAATAAAGCTGCTATGAACCTTCATGTACAGTCTTCGTATGAACATATGCTTTCCTTTCTCTTGGGTAAATAATATCCAGGCAAGGAATTGCTGGATCACATGGTAGGTATACTTTCAGCTGTTTAAGAAACTGCCAAATTTTTTTCCAAGGCAGTTGTACCATTTTATATTGCCACCAGCACTGTGTGAGTTCCAGTCCCTCTGCATCCTGGTTAATATTTGTATAATCTGTCTTTTTAGAGGCTTATTATCTTACCCAAACAACCACACACAAATAGCCCTTCTCCACAGATGGGCTAAGTTCAATAGACCATGTTTTCAATAAATTTAGAAAATAACAAAATAACTACATAATTCAGAAAAAAATAGATTAATGCCATAGAAAATAGCTAAAAGAGTTAAAGGGCGTGACTTCTAGAAAGTAAGATGAGAGGTGAGGAAAAAAAGGAGAGAATACCACTGGTATTTTACAGACTATTGACTTTTTAAAACATACCATGAATTATTGTAACATAAAATTAAAATATTTTCGATTTTACAGACTATTGACTTTTTAAAACATACCATGAATTATTGTAACATAAAATTAAGATATTTTTGAATGAATAAACCAAAGCAGTCTTAAAGTTCTTTCACAAATGCATATAAGGACCCCATAACCTATTTTTAATTAAAATTTACTATAACATAAAATCCTTATCAGTTACTTTGCATTTTCAATATACACTGTGAATTAATCATCATAATTAATATATTTTGTACCCCTAACATCAGAAAAAGCATCATTGTAGATAACCTGGAGATGAAAAAGTGTTCAAAAATCTCTATTTATCCTGAGCAGAGTTCACACTGAAACAACATAAAAACATTATGAAGACAAGTAGTTTTTATACTTATTAGCCACACTTCATTAAATGCTTCTCTTTGGGAAAATACTGGCATAGATTAAATTTAAATAACTGACAAAAGTTAGATCATTTGTAATTAAAGACACAGCTTTAATTCATGTGTATTAAGGTTGTACAGTCTCATTATTGCTACTGTGACTACTCTGATTACAAAACAGGTAAGGTATGGAGAGGCACATGGCCTTTGGCTTCAGAGCCCGGGTTTAAATCCCATCACAATTTACCAGCTATGTGCCAATATATGAAAAGCAACATTACAAAGTTACGAAGTCTCAGTTTCTTCATTTCTAAAAATGGTATTAAAATAACTACCTCTTAAAATTGCTCTGAGGAATACATGATGTAATGATCAATAAAGTTCAGCTACTGTTATTCCCTGGGATTCATTATTGTAAAACACCCCAAGAGCTAAAAATTAAGTATTATAGGGGGTTTTAATTGGAAAATGCTTGGATTTTATGAACATCCATGCCAATTAAAGCTGTTAATTATTAAAATCCTAAAAGAATTTAAGTGATTTTACAATAAGGAGAAATAGGTATCAACCTCTAGTTGATCAGTTAATTGGTTTATGCTGACTGCACTAAATTTCTTTTGATTCACTGTTCTCCTTACAGATGAATGACAGGGCATATTCTCTAGGTAAGGCACTGGAGCTAATATTAGTTCTGCAAAGATTTTAAGTCATGGCTTGGTGATGAAGATATAAGATTATAATAAAGTCTGTAAGCAAGTTAAGTGTACTGACATAAATCTTTTTACTTCAATCTTCAAATTCACCAACTCTTTCTTCTACTGTTAGGTCTGTCCAATAAATTTTTTTAACCCAGGCATCATATACTTCAGTTTGGGAATTTGGCTTTTTATAAAAATGTTTATTTCTCTGCTGATAATTTCTCTCTTTGATAATCTTGAGGGTATTTTCCATTATGTCATTGAGCACAGTTATAAGAGCTATTTTTAAATGCTTGTTTGCTATTACCAACATGAGGTCAGTGTCCACTGATTGTCTTTTCTTTTGAGAATGGTACACATTTTCTTGTGTCTGAAAAGAGCTCTTGAATTGTACACCAACATTGTTAATGTTAAGTTCTGGAGACTGAGTTCTGTTATAGTCCTCTGATAAGTGTTGATTATTTTTGGTTTAGAAGTCAGTCAATTTGGTTGGACTAAAACTGTAAGTTCTGTGTCTTGAATAGGAGCTCAAAGCTTATTCAGCATTTTTAATCCTTAAGTGGACTGTCCACATGCCCATGTGGGATTCAGGGATCAGTCAGAGGTTTGGGCAAAGTTTATACATTGAATTATACATTGAATTTGTTTCCTCTCTCTCTGGTTCTTGCTTTTCTACAGTTCTACTCTTGCTTTTCAATGGTTTTGGTTGTCATGAAATCTTTCTTCTAAGCAACAGGGTCACAAGTTTTCCATAAGGGTTTTAGTCACCTCATGTAGCATTGACTGGAGTCTGCCCTCAATCAATAATCCATAAAATTCAGGAAACTCTCCTATCATTCCTTTTGCCCAAATGCTAACTTCCCTTCAGAATCTGCCTGCTTTGTTTCTTCTCCAGTGTCTTCATGTGGTTGATCTTTGTGTCTTTCCCAAAGATGACACTTATCAGTGGGAGGGTCAATCTCATAGAAGTTTACTCGGCCATTATAGAAGCACACAGACCACTAATTTTACTTAAGTTCTACTCTTCACAGGATTTGAGCAGGATTAACAGTATGGGATGCACAGATATCTGGACCACTCCCACTTTTCCCAAGAGAATGAAACTCTTATCTGGTGGAATCAGATTTCAGAACACTGATCAGACAGGAGTTACTTGTGGGCAAGGTTGCTATTTGTTCAAAAGTCATCCTAACTCTTTAAACTGACTTGATGCTAAATTCCACAATAGAAAATAAAATCTCTTTGCTTGCTTTCTCTTCTCTTTCTATCAGGAGCACTTAGACACATTAGTTGTTTCATCTTTAGGTACTTAATTGAAACAGGATTTAAGATCCAGGTTTAAGTGGAGAAAGGACCTCAGATCTAAACCATATTCAGGAATGCAAAAGATACCACGTTACAATTTGGGAAATAAGCATCCTTAATAATTGTTTTTAAGTATTCAGTTTCTTTTTATAATTTTCCCTTGAGAAATTCACAGAAAGAAGGCGTTTTTAGACAGCAAAATTTGGACATTCTGAGATTCCAGCTAGAAATCATTTACTAGGTCCTCCAAACTTTCATTAAGGCCCTAAGTAGTGACAGCCAGAAGGCATGACAAAAAGTGAGGGATGTGGGGGAAGAAAAGCAAAGAGGAAATTAGCAAAGAAAATTCTGTTGGAGAAGCTTACAATTTCTTAGAAACTAAACAGAATTTCAAAAATCTTTAAATCTTAAATAATCAAATCACAACCAAGTTCCCACAATAATTTGCACAGCAGGGTCTAGAACCTAGATGTGTTCAGTCCAGTGCAGTAAGTTTTTAACAATACCGTATACAGACAAGCAGGTCCATAAATCTAACATCCCAAATCAAAGAACTTTGTTGTTCATCATTAAACTTCAAGTCCCACTGGAAAGTCTTTGGATTTTTGCTCCATTAAAACTTCTCCTCTTTTAATTCTGAGAAATTTCTTGCAATAACAAAGCTCCTTATGTAGTTTGGTAGCTTAAAAATTTACTGAGATATAATATCATTTATACTGTTCAATTGACATTTCAACCCCTTATAATATATATGCTATCTTCAAAACAGCTTCCAATGCTTTCTTTAAGACAGATTAATTGTGTCTTAGTACATATTTTCTTTTATATTAAAAATCTTGTGTATATCGGGGCACCTGGGTGGCACAGCGGTTAAGCGTCTGCCTTCGGCTCAGGGCGTGATTCCGGCATTCCGGGATCGAGCCCCACATCAGGCTCCTCCGCTGGGAGCCTGCTTCTTCCTCTCCCACTCCTCCTGCTTGTGTTCCCTCTCTCGCTGGCTGTCTCTATCTCTGTCGAATAAATAAATAAACAAAATCTTTAAAAAAAAATCTTGTGTATAGTCAAATGTGAATATTTTTTGATAAACATTTCCCCCTCTGCCTTGAATATTTTATAGCTTAAAAAAAACCTTACTAAAAAAAGATTTAAAAAATTTTATCAGGGGCACCTGGGTGGCACAGCGGTTAAGCATCTGCCTTCGGCTCAGGGCGTGATCCCGGCGTTCTGGGATCAAGTCCCACATCAGGCTCCTCTGCTATGAGCCTGCTTCTTCCTCTCCCACTCCCCTGCTTTAGTTTCCTCTCTTGCTGGCTGTCTCTATCTCTGTCTAATAAATAAATAAAATCTTTTAAAAAAATTAATCATATAAGTAATATTTGTAAGTTATAAAAAGGATATTTTCTGTGCCAACTATTAGGACTTAAAATGAATATACCTCTGGTTATCTGAAAATAAGTCTGTTTTTATGCTAATTTACAATACTATAAACCCTTTTATTTAAATAAAAATGGCTGATTGTTATAGAGTAATAAGTTATTCTTTGACTAAGTCTGGAAATGACAAGCTATTCAACAACCTGGTCTTATTTAAGAATGAATCAGTTCTATAAATGCTTCACAAGTTACCATAGTGCCATAAAATTGCCCCCCCTTTAAATATGCTAAGTAGGGCAAATCAAATACATACAAAAGCCAATTCCTCCAAGATCTGTTCATAAAAAGCACCTCTCTAGAGGCAACTGCACCATCTCTGACTGGCCCGCTCTTCTCTGACTCCATCAGGCCCACAGCTACCGGAGCTGTGTGAGGAAGCATGCGATGGTTTTATGAGCAGCCTCAACACCATAGCACCCCACTGCTCAGCCCACAGCGGGAGTTACACAAAGTACGTCTGGCCCAGAACCTTCCATGACGCCTTCTTAAATCTTCTACATTCTTTATTTCTCACTTAAAAGCGCACATTTGTTTTCCCACTGAAATGCTCCTTACTTACACAGTCATGATTTCATGAACAATCATCTATATGAAACTACAATGATTTGTTTAGGGTTTCTTTATATCTCTCTGCATCTCATTCTTTCCATCCTCTCTTCTTGTACTCAGCAAAACAAGCCACCAAGCTGTGAACCTATGCCTGATACATCATTTATAACTAGTAAAACCATTTTTAAGGAGAATGTAACCCAACGAGTGAGGTAATTAATTTTTTATGCAGTTGACTTTTTAGTCAGCTGTGATGCCTTTGTTTTGTCAGGATGTAATCATCTACTATTCACACAGAAATGCAAAGTCATATTAAGTGCAAAGTGTAGATGTCTTAAGTGGGCTCTGAAAACGGCAAAGCGTGGTAATCATTGAAGCTGGATGATGAGTTCAGGGTGGCATTACCATATTCTCTCCAATGTCATGTTTGAAAATTTCTACGTTAAAAATTAAGTGTAAAAACATAGAGAGAAGATTCTTGAGTACAGCAAGTCACTTGAGTCTACCACTTCACTGGGACCTATGCACAAATGACCCTTAAAGTACACATATTTAGAATTGCTAAACTGTATTTGGATTAATCTCCTACTTCCAAATATCTGTGGTCTGAAACTCTGTGGAAATTGGAAAATCAAGTAATTAGTGGAACCAAATTCCCTTTCTTACAACACTAATTTTTGAGAACCAGTCCTCATCATCTTTATCATCCTTATGTGCATGTCACTTGCCCTTCACTGGGCATTTAGCTATTACAGAGGTCATGTGCACATCATCACTTCTAGTATTGACTGTTGTGCCACCATCCTTGATCCTCCCAGACTCATTATGAAAAATGTAACTGCTACTTAGAGAAGCTTGAATACCACTCTTATTTAGTTATGGAGCTCCTCATCCCCGGTCCCCTCGTCTAGAATCTTCATCACCTAAGTATTCCAGATCTATGAGGAAAACCTGTTAAAATTTCTAAAATTAAAATTTTATGTTGGGGTGATTACTGAACAATAAATTGTGGAACTTTAAAAACAATCATTCATCCTTTTAAAGCCTTGAAGAGATTCCTTGGTATTTCTTAGCATGTTTCTACTTATTGAACATATTTCATTAACAGGAAATTCTCTCCCTTATTCTTTAGCTACATATTTCATACTGGAATTTAGTTTTATAGGTCCCTAACTTGATCATTTCCATGGCAGATTATTTACTCCATTATTTAGTTGAGTACTGAAAAACATGCCAGGCACTCTTTCAAATGTTGAGTGTATAATGATAAACAAAATAAAGAGGGAATTCTAAAAGAGCTTCTATTTAATAGGAAAGCAGACAATAATAAATAAATAAATAGTATGTCAGATGCTGAAAGGTACTCTGGAAATAAATATAGCAGTAAAAGACGAACAGGGATGCTGAGAGGGAGAGCTGATGTTTTATAAATGTGGCCAAGAAGTACTTTACAGATAAATTGATAAACAATAAAAATATTTGAAGGAAGAATCTTACAGACAAAAGGGACAGCAGAGGTTGTGTTTTTTTTAATGATTTTTTTATTATATTATGTTAATCACCATACAGTACATCCCCGGATTCCGATGTAAAGTTCGATGGACAGCAGAGGTTTTAATGCGGCAACATACCTTGGTGAATTCAAGCAACAACGGGAAGTAGGATGAGGTAATAGAGTGGGCCAAATCCTGGAGGCCCCTGAAAGGAATTATAAACTGAGCCAAATGGAAGCCATTGCAGGGCTTCAAGCATAGGAATGACAGGACACAATTTTTTTTTATATGAATCCCTTTGGCTACTGTTTTAAGAACAGACTACAAAGGGGCAAGGTTAGAAGCAAGGAGACCAGTAAGGAGGCTAATGCACAATCCAGACCAAAGAACAAGACCAAGTCCACCACAAGACTAGTAGTGGTGGAATTGGTGAGTGGTGATTAAACTCCAGAAATATTTTTAAGACAAGGTCAACAGGGTTTACAAATAAAATGTATATAGGGTGTAAGAAATGTCAAGAATGACTCGAGGGGCACCTGGATAGCGCAGTCATTAAGCACCTGCCTTTGGCTCAGGGCGTGATCCCGGCGTTATGGGATCGAGCCCCACATCAAGCTCCTCCACTGAGAGACTGCTTCTTCCTCTCCCACTCCCCCTGCTTGTGTTCCCTCTCTCACTGGCTGTCTCTCTGTCAAATAAATAAATAAAATCTTAAAAAAAAAAGAATGACTCGAAGGTTTCTGATCTGAGAAGAAAATAATTGCCATTTGCTGAGAAAGAGAAGACTGGGAGCAAGCAAAGCTGTATGTGGGCCTGGGTTCGTTGATTCTAACTCATTTTTCCCCAAATTGCATGAAGTTCACAGGTACATTATAAGAGCCATGTGATAACAAGGTTTATTACTACCCTCTCAACAAACACAAGAATGGGCTTTGAAGAGCATTGCCTTTCTACTCTCTCTACCCCATACTTCTCTCCTAGAATACAGAAATAGAAAACGTGAGTTTGGAAATCTGGCATATCACTTCTGAAAAGTTGTGAACTTAAAATACTAAAAATATCTATGGGCTCTTTTCTTCCCCATGTCAAGTAAATATGTACCCTTTCATCTCTCTCTCCCCTGTCCTGTTTGTCTTTCTCATTGCTCTTTCAGAATTCTAGGTGTGCTCTTTCAAGAAACATAAATGTCCAAGGACAGATGTGTCTCATTCAGGGTACAGGTTTGTTCCAAGTGGCCATGTGGGCCCTAGCACCTGTCCTAAGTTTCCATTCCTCTTGTTTTGTAGGCAGTGGTTCTCAAAGGTAGTTGTCCAGAGCCAGAAGTCAGAAATCAGAATTTCAGACCCTACCATCAACAGCGTGACTTCCCCCATAACTGAGAGCTAGAGAGAGAACTCATTTTCTGACAGAGATCATAAATACTAAGCCATCTCTTCAATCATTTATCACTACATTGCTATTTTTCTTTGAAATAAATATGCCCAGTGATTTGCCTCTAAGGTACTTTTTCTCAGTCTTCATTCCCAATATGTTTTTTCTTACTTGGTTTCCTACGTTGTTCTTGAAAGGCTACGCTTCATCCTGGCTGGCCTCTGCAAGAGCCATTCCCTGCCCTATACAGCCAGGATGGGGGAGTGAGACCGCTTGGACTCTAACGGTCAGTCCACTTGATTGTGAACTTTGACTCTACAGCAAAAACAGTGAGTACAAAACAGTTTTCAAAGGGTTACCATGCACAACTCATCATTCTGGATAGGGATAAAATGTAGAAAAGGGCTTACCCTCTTGAAGGCATGAAAAATCTCACAATTTTTTCTGTAGACATACTAATCACTTTAAGTCAGAAAACATTTAGTGTTTTCAGATAGAAGGTAAGATCTACGAGAGCTAAGAGGCTGCAGACTGCAAACAGCTGTCAGAGAAAACAATGCCTCACAAGAAGCTAAAGTCAAAGTCCCTTCCCAAGGCTCAGATGAGTACAGTGCAGGTACCACCTGAGTTCAGGGCAGAAGCAGGATTGAAATGGCTCAGGAGCCTGTCAAACAGAGAGAAGGAAGATCACTCAGCAAGAATGAGGTTCCCAAGGAGCCAGGTCATGCATAAGTAGCCTAGGGAAAAAGTATGTCAGATTCTAGGTGTGGTGGTGGGAAGTCAAGCAGGATGGGGCCAAGGGTCAAGAAGAAAATCTAGGTTGAGCCTGTAGATGGAGAGTAAATACAGCAGGATAACCACCTCCTGTGGGATTTCTTCCTGGATTCCCCCTCCCTCAGCTTCATCATCCCAAGTGGAACTGATGTCTCCCTTGGCACCACCACATACTTTGTACACTTAGTGCAAGAGCCCACATTGTATGTATGTTTACGTGCCCAACATCTGGGCAGTTTTCACACACAATGAAAGTTCAAACAACACTTGTGCAAGTGAGCTGAAGGGAGGGGGCACAAGAACAAAACCGATGGCACCTAGAATCTCCTCTTAATGCAAAGAAACCAGAAAACAATTGTATTAGTTTCCTATGGCTGCTTTAACAAACAACCACAAACTTGGTTGCTTAAAACAGTACACATTTATTCTCTTACAGTTCTGGAAACCATAAGTCCTTGTGTGTGTTTGTGTGTGCGCGCGCACATGTGTGTACATTTATATGTGTATACGTGAGTATACATTTTCTAGCTCTGCCCCTAGGAACTGGAGGCAAACACACCCCAACAACAATGAGCACACCTAGCACCTAGACCTTGATCTCTAATACCATCCCCTATTAAAACAAAACAAAACAAAACAAAACAAACCCACTAAGGTCCCTCAAAAAAATGGTTAATTCCAGAACTTGAACAATGTGGATTATAAGAAGAACCTGGAATATCTTACAACTAAAAGTACGGAAGTAGTCAAAAATGAAAGAACATGTCACAAGACACAGAAGCTCCCATTGGGGCTCCCACTAGTCATATCTACGATACTTTGAGCACAAAAATAATTAAGAGCAGTAATGAAATCCAAGGTACTGAAAAAGTTGGAATCAATTATCTATTTTCTAATATACAGATGAAGGCTAAATCCTTTAATGAAAGAGACTAGCAGGTTTTTGCTCATAGTAAAGTGCCGAGTGCAGTTGGGAAAATGCAGGAGCGCTGGAGCTGGGAGATCACTCTCCTGCAGCCTTCATATTAAAGGTTGGTTCAGCACCATCAATGGGCACTAAACCAAGGGGGAAATTTTTATTAAATTTGTGTTGTTTTAAAGTGTCTCCCCAGATTGTTTATTAATTACAAGGAAAAATAGAGTGGTTATTCAGTGGGTAACTGAACGTCTTGACTGGGCTCACATGTTAATCACCAGGAAGGGGCAGACAGGCATAATGGACCTCAGGATGCAACACCCTGAGAAGGACAAAACATCGCTTATGAAGCACTCCAGCCAAGAATACACAACCTGAATGCAAGCATGAGAAAACATCAGACAAAGTCAGCAATACTTTCTTTTAAAAATATTGTATTCTTTAAAAATATCAATACCAGGGCACCTGGGTGGCTCAGTCCATTAAACATCTGCTTTTAGCTCAGGTCAGGATCCTGGGGTTCTGGGATTGAGCCCCGCCTCGGGCTCCCTGCTCAGTAGGGAGTCTGCTTCTCCCTCTCCTTCTGCCCCTCCCGCCTGCTCATGCTCTCTCCTTTCTCTCTCTCTCTCAAATAAATAAAATCTTGAAAAAATAAAAAAAAATTAATACCATTGAAATACAAAGAAAGACTGTGGAAATATCCCAGCTTATAAAGCCTGAGAGACATGATAACTAAATGCAATACATGTTCCTAAGCTGGATTCTGTATTGGGGGAAAAATATTAAAGACATTATTAGATCAAATGATGAAATTGAAATATGGAAGCTACATTATGTCAAGGTATTGTGTTAATATTGAATTTCCTGAAGTTGGTAACTCTATTGTATTTATGTGAGAGGATAACCTTATTCTTGTTTTTTAAGATTTTATTTATTTATTTTATTTTAGAGAGAGAGAAAAAGCAGGTGGAGGGACGAGGGAGAGGGAATCTCAAGAAGACTCCTCCCTGAGTGCAGCCCAACTCAAGACTTGATCTCATGACCCTGAGACCATGACCCAAGAAGAAACCAAGAGTCAGATGCCCAGCTGACTGAACCACCCAGGCACCCCAAGATATCCTTATTCTTAAGAAATAATACAGAAGTATTTAGGGGAAAAATACTATGCAATTTACATGCAATTTACTCATACATGGTTCAGAATAAATGTTATGTGCGTATGTATGAATATATATGTGTGTATATGTGTGTGTTTGTGTCTGTGTGTATACACACATTTTTTATATGTCTCGGGGAGCACAAGCCAGTAATAAAGCACATGGAGTAAAATGTTAGCAAGAGGTGAATTTGAGTAATAGATATACAGGTATTCTTTGTGCTGTTCTTATTCTTGCCATTTTCCTGTGACTATGAAATTATTTCCAAATAAAGTTTTAAGAAATAGCATTGTTCACTGTCATTTTTAAACTATTAGAAGATGTAGCA
Organism: Ailuropoda melanoleuca; assembly: GCF_002007445.2. Lineage (NCBI taxonomy): Eukaryota > Metazoa > Chordata > Mammalia > Carnivora > Ursidae > Ailuropoda > Ailuropoda melanoleuca. The sequence goes on from NC_048227.1 coordinate 39,057,681, forward strand.
AAAATTATTGAACCAACAATAGACCTCTTTGAAATGAAAATCATACCATGAAGAACTTGAAAAGAGGCATCACTTCAGGCAGATTTTTGTTGACTCTGAACCCCCAATTTTCCAATTATCTCATCATAAAAGTCTGCACACCCAACAGCAACACCTCAGGATCTCCACATTACTCCTCCTTCTGAATTCAAGCATGAATGAGTCACTATTAGGTAAACCCACCCCTTATAGAAATCCTTCAAAATAAAGGATAAAGGTAACAATATATGAAAGATTAAAAAAAAATCTAGTAAAAACTTGATCTAAAGAACCATAACTGCAAACTATGGGCTGATACTTTATCGATATTTACAACACAGGGTTAGCAACCAAAGATAAATAAAATCCCTGAATAACAAGGCTGAGGTAGGCTCTAAAAGGATTGCTAATGACTTGAGCCAGGGAACACAAAAACTTTACACAGAATTAGACATTTTATTTACTTGGGATCTTCTATATTAACCTCAAACAGGAACTTTCTCCTCACAGTTCGGGTTCTCAAAGCAGAACCTTAAATGAGACTAGGGATCAGATGTGAATTAAGAGTGAGTTGTGTATCACATTACCTGTGAAAGGTAGGGGAGGAAGCAGATGGGGCAGAGGGAGAAGCCAGACTGCAAGCCTAATGAAGCCTTTGCCAGCCTGCTAGGGAGCTCTGAACCAGCAATTACCCATCAGAGTTGTCCTGCACCATGCAGGCCCAACTGGACATATCTTTTACTCCTGCCTCGCTCAGTCACTGGTTGTAAGATACCCTGGGAAAGACCCAACCTGAGGGGAGGTACTGTTTGTAATGGAGGCAGATCCTGAAAGACCTACAAGGTGGGTAGCTGACCACACTTCACCGAGCTGGGCAGAAAATCTTGCCCTGAAGGGTGAACTTGATGGCATACATCCATTTCTACCACAGTTCACTCTTCGTCCCACATCTTCTTTATCCATTCATCTGTTGAAGGGCATCTTGGCTCCTTCTACAGTTTGGTAAACAGTATGGTTAACATCCTCAAGATGTTAAGAATAGAGCTACCCTATGACCCAGCAATTGCACTACTAGGTATTTACCCAAAGATACAGATGTGGTGAAAAGAAGGGGCACATGCACCCCAATGTTCATAATAGCAATGTCCACAAGTTGCATATTTCTTAAGGAAATTGGATTTTCAGAAGAGAGTGGATCAGCTTTTGAAAAATTGGTGAATATTTCAAATGAAATATTTAATTTCATTCATTAAATTACAAAAAAGAAAACTGGAGTTAAATATTGTGCATAATTACCTTCAGGAAAAATACCAACCCACAACAAAATAAAGTTCTGAGAAAGGAAAGGAAAGGAAAATACTAAGCCATCAATATTACAGGAACTGACCACTTAGGTATGTTGAGACCCATGCTAGAACAATCCTTCTATAGGTCACATTGGCACCTCCTGGCCTATAGAAAGTCAAGTGTAGAAGGGCAGGACTTAATACTGTGAGGAAGGGGATGTCAAATCCTTTCAATTTTTTTTAAGTTTTTGTCAGCTTTCTTAGAAAAATAAAGACAGATTATGGAGATCCTGGAATTAGAAAATACTAATATACAATAAATGCTCCTTCACAAGAGACAGCCTGGGGAAACTCCATCTACATGCATTTTGTGAGATCTTTCCTGAACTGAATAGGAAAGACAGGAAAGCATGCAGGGACTCCAGTCTCCCATCGCTCTGTCTGCTGGCCTACCACTTTTCTACATACCACTAAGCTTCACCGACTCTAACTGGTCCCACATATCTCCAGCCATCCTCCAGGACATCCAAACCATTCATCTGCCATTTATCTTTTTTCTCAAGCCAGACTTCCACCCTACCTAGAACAGGTAGGATTCTCAGGCACCCTCAATCAATCCACAAACCACATCTATGTGACTTCAGTGAATGTTGTTCTTGAATCCTTTAGACCCAGACCAAAGGTTTCTCCCTGGTGGATAGCTTCATTGAAGAGTAAACTGGGGTTAAGTCCTCCAGTCACACACTCTCAGAACTCACTAGATCTCTCCTTCATAGAACATGTCACAAATGGATTAAATAATTATTTATGTTGCCTGATGCTCAATTTCTCTCAGCAGCTCCCTGAGAGAAAGTACTACTCTTTCTTGCTCAGCAATGGATCCCTAGCTACTGAAGCCATTTATTTCATAAAGGAGTACTCAATAACTATTTGTTTAATTAACTAATGGATAAATAAAAATATGTCCACAAATGGACATTAGTCTAGAGTCCCTTTGCCAACCATGTATATTAACCACACAATTGAACACTGCCCAACAGGAACCCACTAAATATCTTTATTGATAATCTTCACTGATGGCTTAATGGCAACACTTATGTTGTGACTGTTATTAAATTTGTGAGATGTGTCAGAATCTTAGAATCATAGAAAGAAACCATAAAAATATTTTAAAAATATTATGAGAAAAAAAAACAATATTGTGAGATAAAACCTACTATATAATCTTAAAAGAATGAGTGGATTGATGAAATTCCCCCAATATCAACACATTTGATAAATGCTTAGTGATATTGGGGAAAATCCTCAGAATAAAAAGATAGTACCAATAAGAAAACAAACAACAACAACAAAAGCAAGTACCACTGACTTTCCTATACCCAAGCCCTAAGATTAGCTGAATCTAAAGCCAGGTTATATTGTCTGGCAAGCACACATAATTCACAGGGAGAGTGGACCATTGTATTAGAATCAGTGTTAGAAATCAGGTTAAAGGAAACATATCTATGCAAACACTTAGCCTACCTGGGTTCTTCTGTCTCAGGTGTCCTCAGGGAGGTCTCTTGTCTGGCCTTTCCTGTGCTGAATTCAGCTTTCTCATTTAGGTTAAATCTTAGGCACTTCCCATGCTAGATTGAATCTACAGTGCACACACTGCCCCCCCAAAGCACAAGACCCTCATGTGAGTCCATATTTCACATGGAGGAAGAGAACAGGATCATAGGAAGTCATCCAAGTTGACGCGAGGGAAGACTCTCCCAATATTAGATGAGTTCTTTGGGACAGTGTTGTCACTGAAAGAACAGGATGAAGCTAAGGATATAGGAGACTTGGAGAAAAAAATCCCATGTGTCAGAAGAGAAAGAACCAATGAATGGAATTCTGGAGGTGTCAACAGCTAAGATAGGAATGCATCAATGTTTTTTGTTTTTTGTTTTTTTTTTTTAAAGATTTTATTTATTCGACAGAGATAGAGACAGCCAGGGAGAGAGGGAACACAAGCAGGGGGAGTGGGAGAGGAAGAAGCAGGCTCATAGCGGAGGAGCCTGACATGGGGCTCGATCCCAGAACGCCGGGATCACGCCCTGAGCCGAAGGCAGACGCTGAACCGCTGTGCCACCCAGGCGCCCCAGGAATGCATCAATGTTTTGACATGACACAACAGCCAGACAAAAGATGAACAGTAACTAGTCATAAGACCAAACTGTGGTACAGGAGTCAGATGGGATCAGTGATGGCAGCAGAGTAAGTTGTGGTCTTTGAAAGACAGTTTCAAAATTCAGTTAAGTGTGAAAATGTTGGAGAATGTCTAATTTGAAACCAATTGTCTTCATTTTTTAATATTTTTTATTATGTTAGTCACCATACAGTACATCCCTAGTTTTTGATGTAAAGTTCCATGATTCATTACTTGTGTATAACACCCAGTGCACCATGCAGTACGTGCCCTCCTTAATACCCATCACCAGCCTATCCCATTCCCCCACTCCCCTCCCCTCTGAAGACCTCAGTTTCTTTCCCAGAGTCCATAGTCTCTCATGGTTCATTCCCCCTTCTGTTTACCCCCCCTTTCTTCTTTCCTTTCTTCTCCTTCCAATCTTCCTACTTCTTATGTTCCATAAATGAGTGAAACCACATGATAATTGTCTTTCTCTGCTTGACTTATTTCACTTAGCATTATCTCCTCCAGCCCCATCCATGTTGCAGCAAATGTTGAGAAATCGTTCTTTTTGATGGCTGAGTAATATTCCATTGTATATATGGACCACATCTTGGTTTCAATCAAGAGGCCTTGCCCAGAAAACTTAAAACCCCTTTTTTTGGCCTTCTGGATCCTTTCCTAAATCTATTATGTTGCAATTACTAATCATAGTCAGTACTAGGGTAACCTGTGGAAAATCCAAACAGGATCAGGACTCTTCCAGTTCCAGCAAAAAGGAAGTGCTGGTACCCTGTGGTGACATACAGTGTTCTAGAGATGTCTCTCAAGATCCCTCCCCTACACTTTTCAGATAAACACTAATCTAGTACTTCTATGGGAGGATTTTGCAGATGGGATTAAGGTTACTAATCAGTGTTCTTTAAAATAAAGAGATTATCTTGGATTATCTAAGTGGTCCAATATAATACATGAGCCCTTAAAGCCAGAGAGATGAAATATTACTGACTTTGAAGATGGAGGTGGGGTCCACAAGCCAAGGAATGTGGGCAGCCTCTAGAATCTGAGATTGACCTTTGACCAACAGCCAGCTAGGAAATAGGGACCTCAGTTGTACAACCACAGGAACTGAATTCCACCAACAACCTGAATGCGCTTGGGAAGGAATTCATCCCCAGAGCCTCCAGAAAAGAACACAGCCTTGCCAACACTGTGAATTCAGCCTTGTAAAACCAGGAGCAGAGAAAGTATCTGAACCAACTCAGATTTCTGACCTATATATCTGTGAGAGAGCAAGTTTCTACTGTTTTCAAGCAACTAAGTTTGCAGTAATTTGTTACAGCAGCAATAGAAAATTAATACATCTGGCTTGTCTACAGTGACAGAAAATTAAGGTTTATGTTTATTTCTGATTATAAAAGAAATATATTTTACAGAAAATTCAGAAAAGATGAAAAGTGAACACCAGATTCTTCACAGCAATAAGCTGAGATCCACACCATTTTGGAGTTAACTAAGTCAGTCACCACTGGTCTTCACCACATGCCCAAGTTCTAACTGGTAGAGAAAAGACAAAGGAATTAAATAGGAAACAAGTTGCTAGTTTTATTTCATAACTACCAAAATATAGAGATCTTTGGTAGATTTGGATTCCAAAGTTCAGCCCTGAAACCAAGGTTAAATGAAAGTCTCTTAGCTCTCTACTGGAATCTGAGTCTTGAGAATTTCATAGCTCTGAGTGGTCACCCAATAAGGGAAGGATACATGGAGAATGAGAAGACCCCCTCCTTGGAGAGATTCTTTTCAGGGTGGTTGGCTGAATGGAGACTACGAGACTAAGAGTCATTGTGATTGAGCACAAGGAGATCCAAGAGAGAGGGAGGAAGGGAGATGGGGGTGGGTTGGAGAGAAAGTCCCGTCACAACAAGCGATGAGTAAAGAGATGGTCTGCCTGGTCCAGGGGTCTACCTTGTCTTCTCCCCTAGAAGGAGTATAAAAAAACATCCACTGACACCTGAGCATGTACTTTTGGGTTTCAAAGCCCTTCCACACGCTCAACTGTATTAGTCAGAATTCTCCAGAAAAATATAAAATCTCTTCATACATATACATGAAGACATTTATTTTAAGGAATTCGCTCATGCAATTGTGAGAGCTGACAGGTCCATCAGGCTAGAAACTGAGGGAGCTTGTTTTATTCTTGAAACAGAATTCCTTCTCTTTGAGAAACCTGTTTTTGCTTTTATGGCTGTCAACTGATTGGATCAGGTCCACCCCTTCTGTTATGTGTAATCTCCAACTCATCTACAACTGAATGTAAATGTCAAGCACATCTGCAAAATCCTTTGCAGAAGCTAGACAAGCGTTTGACCAAACAACTGAGTACCAGAGCCTAGCCACATAAAATTTTACTTCCCCACTTACACAGATCAAAAAAATCTCTTCTGAATGATTCAATACTGAAAAATCCAGTTCTATTTCATATCTGTACATAAATTCTTTTTTGGAGCATTTCATCCAAGATGTCAATGCATTTGGTTATTTATTTAGAACTGAGGAACTAAATAAAATAAATTCTCAGTGATTTTGCCTGTATCTGATATTAAAATACTGACAATTTATTCTAGCAACTGAGGTTGCCTTCATGGCACTTGTGGATGGTCCTGTTAAAAAATACTCATTTTCCTGCTCATATGTCAAAGTCCAGCTTAGACATTACCCTATAAAAGGAGTTTTCTTAGATCTTCCTAGATGCAATTATTCTCCTTGCTTCCCATCCCAACCTCTATCATTTTATTGAGGCTTGGCTGATATTAGAGTCATTGTGATATGTGCTTGCTCTCCCACTGGATTATAAGATAACACATATGATGAAGGTTAACATGAGCTGAGCAAGAGTGCCTGCCCCACATGGTAAGCAGATATTTAATAAGCATGTACTGTTTCCTTACTCCTGGAAGGAAGCAGTGTTTAATTTATCTTCTTAGACTTCCATGACCCCAGCAGTGCCATGCATATGCTCAGAAGCACTTGTCAAAGTGGGTTGTGTTTAATTCAAAATCTTCAGATTCTAAATGAACTAAAAGTCACATTATATCTTAGATATATGAACACAGGCTCATTTTTTTAAATTATTTTTTTAAAGATTTTATTTATTTGTCAGAGAGAATGAGAGAGAGAGAGAGAGAGAGAGATAAGCAGGGGGAGCAGCAGCATAGGGAGAAGCAGTCTCCCCTGTGAGCAAGGAGCCTGATGCAGGACTCGATCCCAGGACCCTGGGATCATGACCTGAGCCAAAGGCAGACACTTAACTGAGTCACCCAGATGCCCCATAATGGAAACTAGAAATGCCATATTTCATTGAATATTTGACCCACTGCAGTAAAGGCCATTGCACTGACAATAGTGATAGTAGTACCTTACCTAAATTCATAGATGCATTATGTATGTTTATCATACTCCCTTCACCCTCCTAAAACATTACTTGATTCATAAGAATTTTAGCTATTTTGTGCTTCTTCAACAAATATGAACTAGCATACATAATTTTCTCTTAATGTAATGTATATCAGATCCATATTACATTTATTTGCAACCAAAAAAAATTTTGTTCAACTCTTACACACTGGAATGCAGAAAAAAATCCTGCTGCTAACAACTATGTAATTTGTTTTTACAATTAGATTTTTCTTTTTCTAACCTGTTCCTGTTAGAGTCCCTGTTTTGCCTTCTACGAGGGTAATCCTTCTCTACATGTTGGTCCTCTCAGCTGCTCTCCTGCCTCCCAAACCTACATCAACTACCCACAGCATACTCCCCCTTGAATGCCCATCTGGCTGCCTCTGTGAAACTCTTCATCTTCTCAAAGAGAAGCGGTGTCTGCTGCTTACTCCCCAAGTCACTAATCATTAACGCTATCACTCTTCTTTGAGACTCATTCAGGCTTAACAACATAGATATCACCTTCTGTTCTTTCCTCTCCCTTACATCATCTCAGGGTTCACCACATTTATTCCATTCTTTATTTCCAGTTTCTCTCCACTCCAGCTTCCTTTTTTCATACTCCCTTGCATATTTCAGATTCTTACTCATTCCACACATAAGCTACTGTAACAGTGTCTAAACTATTCCTAAGACAGCAATTTCATCACATTGTTCTTGTCCCAAAACTTCAATGACTTCTAAACCTCAGAATTTCTCCTAATAATCTCCATCAAAGATCAGCTTTTCTTTCTTCTATACATTCCTTTTTTTTCCCTTGTACAATCAGCCCCAATTTTTTCTTCCTCCTAAAGCCTTCTTCTGCCTACCCAGCTGGAAAAGACCTCTTCTTCCACAAAATTTAGTGTTTGTTCCACTCATTTAGCAATAATTACTTATCATCTTATCTGCTGTGGTTCAAGCTGTTGCTGTTATTTAAACTTCTTCCTGTGTATCTTGTTTCTCCAACTGGAATGTAAATGTTGAGTCTGAGGAATAGCAGGGAACCAGAGACTTAAATTTCCCTGCATCCTTCACATACTTAGCCTAGTATTTGACTCATAAGTAGACACCAAATAAATAAATACTGCTCTTTTTTTTTCATTATCCCTTTTATTGCTATTAAATATGCTGGCATCAGAATCTAAAATATCCTCAATGTTCGGCTGGCTTTGAATAACAAAGCAATAGAGGAGGAAACAATCTAATCCATTTTCCCCCTTATGTATTGTCCGTTATTTTTCAACCAAAGAATTTTGCTCATATTATGAATGTGCGTGTGAAAGCAGACCCAGACATTGCATCACAAATTTCTCATTAACCATCCCCAAGAAGTACAGCATGCTGATGGGTCTTATTCATCAGAGGTATTTCCTGGAGAAAAAAAATCTGCACCATTCTTTTATTTTGAAACATGGAATGTTGACCTTTGCACATTTGCAGGAATTTGCCATAATAGATGATGCCAACCACCAGCTTTATTAATGTCATAAACCAGATGAGATAGCAGCTCACAAAGCAGAGAACAATGCTTCAAGCTGTCCTCTGCTCCTTACAGCCCCTTTTGAAAAATTTACCATCACAATTATTCATTAGCATTCCATTCTTCTAGGTGATGAGGTTGGTGTGGGCTTCAGTTCTGCTAATCACCTCCAGCTGATGCCCTCAGTCTCCCAGAGCTGTCATACACCACCTTTGGCAGTGTATCAGAGCAGTAGGAAGGGAAAGATCACAAAATTGGAGTTGGAAAGATTATCTCAGTCTGAGCTGTGATTTGTTATGGGCTGAATTGTGTCTTCCCTGCCCTCAAAATTCATATGCTCAAACCATAATTCCCTAATCCCAAACTCCAAATGTGACTATATTTGGAGAAGGCATCTCTAAAGAGGTAATTAAGTTTAGGGGCACCTGGGTGGCTCAGTCGGTTAAGCCTCCAATGCTTGGTTTCAGTTCAGGTCATGATCTGTGGGTTGTGAGATCAAGCTCTTCATCAGGCTCCTTGCTTAGCAGGGAATCTGCTGGAGAGTTTCTCCCTCTGCTCCTCCCCTGCTTTCACTTGCACTCAAGCTCTTTCTCTCTCTCTCAAAATAAATAAATAAATCTTTAAAAAAATAAAGAGGTAATTAAGTTCAAAATGTGGTCATTAGTGTGGGCCCTAATTCAATACAACTGGTGTCTTTATAAGAAGAGGAGATTAGGACATAGACATTCCAAGTGAGAAGACTATCTGAATCCATAGGAAGATGCCATCTGCAAACCAAGAAGGGAGATCTTGGAAGAAACTAACCCTGCTGATACCTTCATCTCAGATTTCTAGTCTGCAGAACTATGAAACAATAAATTCCTATTTAAGCCACCCAATCTGCATTATTTTGTTATGGGAGCACAGCAAACTGACACATGGTCCAAAGGGGAAAAAAATGGAAACAACTAAAACTTTATATTGGTTTGTTTGCTTTGAATTTATATAAAAGCATTATGAAACCCTTATTAACAGTACAAATCTCCTTGATGTTTGAAATTTCAATGAGTCCTGGACTCCTACCAGGAAAGCTAGAAGGTAAAACTATGGAAGAAGGATCAGGAATTGCCTCCAGTGCTCTGGCTTCTGTTGTTTTTCAGGGTCTTCACACCTCTATCATCCCAAATGCCCACTGAAAGACTTTTGGGATTTTTTCCCACTGTATAACACATAAGGATAGCATCAGTGATTTTCCCCCTCTTAACTCCTGAGCACCATAGCCCAATCATAACTAGAAAGAAACTAAACCTTACTAACTCAAAGCATCATTCTGTTAGCAAACTCTACTCACTTGGTTTTACCCATTGTAATAGAATCTTGTCTCTAGTAATAAATAGGGTCCAAATGTCTATATGCAATAATTCCCAAAGGTTCCTAATTTATTGGTTTTTGACAATGATAAAAGAATTTATTGAAAATAATTGTATTGATTTGAAGTGACGTGAGCGCATATGTTTATAATATTGTACTTTTCTTTCTTTTTCATATTTTCCTAAAATAATTTTAGATGACTAAGTCTACACTCCTTAGCTGGAAATGTATACAGATTACATACATTGTTACACCAATTCAACAGGATCTATCTCGGTTTAGATACCTTCTTTGCTTCTTCCACACTAAATACTTAGAGATAAATTCCAGTGTCCAGGACACATGGTCTGCCGCAGAATGAGTCCTCTTCACTCTGTTCCTCACTGCCTGAGTTAGAAGGTCTGTGTTTGCATTCCTGATCATGGACAATCCCTACTATTTTTTTCTTTTTTTTATTAATCCCAGCAGTGATTTTGTAATGTTGTAGTTCTGTCTCTCTAATTTGCACACCTTGTTTCTGAGTCTCTTTGGCAGCTGCACTCTCTTCACAGAATCAGTGTTTTGTTTTTGTTTTTTTAATTGCACTGTGATGATAGAAAATTTAAAGCATATTTGGTGGGTAACATCTCCTCCAGCTTCAAGTCAAACTAAAAACAGATTCCCACTTGCACAATGTTTTATATTTCCTGTGTGATACCATTAAACATCCCCATGCAGCAGTAGCTTAGAACTTTGCTTCATGCCCAATACCTTCTAGATTATATATAAAACATATACAGGGTATAAAAGAGTATTTTTATTAAAAAAAGAAAATCAGTTTATATTATTAGATAATATATATATTCAGCACTTGCCCTTCTCTGAAATTAATAATAATTTTATTCATGGCAAATTAACATAAATTTATTAGTGCCATTTGAAATAACATTAAATTGATTATAAGTGTGATAAAGAATGTGATAACAAAGACCTCAATTTAATTTTTAATGGATATTGTAATAGAAAAGAAAATTAAGTTTAGGTGAAGGTGTCAATGAAGAAAGAAAATGGAAATCTGTAATTATGAGGATGTTTAAATATGTGGAAGGTTATCAAAAAATGGGACCATTAGAAAAGGAAACTTCAACAAGCTTATCTATCAAAGGGCATTCTTCAACAGATGAATGGATAAAGAAGATGTGGTTCATATACACAATGGAATATTACTCAGCCATCAGAAAGGATGAATACCCACAATTTGCATCGACATGGATGGAACTGGAGGGGATTACGCTACGTGAAATAAGTCAAGCAGCGAAAGACAATTATCATATGGTTTCATTCACATGTGGAACATAAGAAGCACTGCGGGAACCACAGGGGAAACGAGGGAAACCTGAAGGGGGAGAAATCAGAGACGGAAATGAACCATGAGAGACTATGGACCCTGGGAAACAAACTGAGGGTTTTGGGGGGGTTAGGGGAGGGGGTAAAGGGTGATGTGTATTAAGGAGGGCACGTGCTGTGATGAGCACTGGGTGTTATACGTAACTAATGAATCATTGACCACTACATCAAAAACTAATGATGTCCTATACAGTGGCTAACTGAACATTAAAAAAAAGGGCATTCTTCCACAGAAAAGTGTGCTGAATTCTACCAATAAATTAAATCAATGACAGGCAGGCTATGCCCTGAAACTTACTGTACTATGGTGTAAATAATATGCTATTAGGTCACCTATCAAGTCCAAAGGTGTTGGTGCTAAAGATCATCAAAATTTTTATAACAACAACAACAAAAATGTCAACATTGAACCAAAGGTGACACTGTAGTCAAAACTGTGTCCCATATCTCTGATCTGTCACAGGTGACCTCTCCAATTAATTCACCTTGGTTGTGATAAACCAACTCTATAAAAGCATGAAGGTGCCTGTGAGTGAGTGTATTTGTCTGAGGGAAAACTTATGATTAATAAAACTGTTAAAGGGACAGGTAGAGAGGGAAATGTGGAGTTACTAATCAATAGGCATAAAGTTTCAGTTAAGCAAAGTGAATATGCTCTCGAGATCTGCTGTAAGCATGGATCATAGTCAATAGTAACGTGTTGTATACTTAGAATTTTTTTAAGAGGGTAGATCTCATGCTAAGTGTTCTTAGTACAGTAAATATTATTTAAAAAATAATAATTTGTTGAAAACATAATTTTTTGTCTCTGAAGGAAATTCTTAAACTTTCTTCCCTGAGATCTTAAATTGCAAAGATATCAGTTGTTATATTAGGCAATTTCCCAAATTATCCTAATTTCCAAACATCTTCAGTATCCTCCAATATTGTCTCTAATGGGATAGCAAATTTATCACACTGCACTCATATGAGTCGAGAAAACATAACTTCTTTTTCTCTATATAACTGTCTTAATTTTCCTTATGTATGTCTACACACCAAATAATATAAAGAAACCTTAAATTCTGTTCAGTGCAATAATTTCAACAGTTCCTTTAGCTACATCCTTCACCACTTTAAATAATATGGTTAGTTTTTCAGATTCTACTCCCTCCCTCTGCTCCACAAAACTGGATGGTGGGGAAAAAAGATATATTGGGAAATAAATGTTAGAGAGGCCAGTTGATGAAAAGGTCTACGTGGCATGCTACGAAAGTTGGGCATTATTCTATGGGCAGCAGGAATTCATTTAAGAAGTTTGGGGCAGGAGATCAGTTGATAAGTCTGGACTTGACACTGCTAGTTAGCCAATATAACACCTATTCCCACTTTCTTTTCTCCTTGTCCACCTCCCGCAGTGAAGGTTGGAAATAAAATGAGACATTCACTTGCTAACCCACATTATAGCTAAGAGGGCTATGTGACCCAATTCTAACCAATGAATTGTGAAGGGAAATCTGTCAGGGACATTCTGTGAAAGTTCAGTCTTCCTAGAAAAAGGAGAAGTTCACAAGGCTTTGAAATATGAAGCCTTTGAAGTAAGATGTACTACATAGAGTTGTTGCTGCCATCTTGCAACCATGAGGCATCAAGAACGAGGACAAAAAGTCAACAACGAATAATAGCAAAGCAAAAATAAAGAACCAGGGTCCTTGATGGTATCACAGAACCATGAACCAGCCCTGGACTGATGCCTCCAGGCAAACTCTCATTTGTGAGAAAACTGATGTTGTATTATTTAAATCACCACCAGTTGTGTTTTCTCTTATTTCCAGCAGAGCAAAGCATTCAAAATTGATATAGTGTTATACAGAGCGGGGATTTGAAAGGCACAAAACTAAAATCAAAGAGTTTACTTAGGGAACTATTGCAATAACACAAGCAAAAGATGAGAACGGGACCTGAAAAGAGCCAGCAGGTACCTAGATATGCAGAAAGTAAAATCTCTTTAACTTTGCTGTAGGAAGCATGTAGGAGAGGTGATTTCGGTTTTGACTTAGGAGACTGACCACAATCACTGCTATAGATGCAGCAAATTTGAGCGTGAAGATGAATTTCCGTTTGAGAAATGTCAGATCTGAGGTGCTATGCAACGTCATGTGGAGATATCCAGCGGGAAGATGAATTTATAAGTAAAAACATTGCTATCTAGCCATATAGATTTGGAATTCATTAAGGTCACAGATAAAACCACCTAGGGAACACCAAGATTTAAGAAAAGCAAAGGAAAATGGGGGGCAAGCAAAGACTGAGTAGAAGCACCAGGTCTAAGCAGCTAGAGTGTCTGAATAAGTTTATCCTGGCTGAGTCTTAAAAATCTATTAAAAGATAAAATCATCAGAGAAAATCTGAAAACAAAAAAATCTGAAACAAATAAACAAAGCTGAATTTTTCCTTTTTTGAGTAAAGGAGCGCTATACCAGTCAGATAGAGTCATATTGAGGAAAGCAAATCGCTAATTTACATACATTCTTTGTGGGGATGAGTTTGTTTGGATTTATGTTGGTCACAGAAGTAAGAGTGGGTTGACATCAGCCTTTGAAGAATGTGCCCTGGAACATGCCCACCTCCAATTGTCTGACTCCCCATGTCAATCTGTCGCTGACTAGTTGGCTTTCAGAGGCATAGTCAATGAAGTGAGATGTCACTGGTCAACTAGAGATGTTTAAAACCAGCTCTGGAGTTTGCTTGTTAGCACAGTCATAGAACTACCTTTGATTAATTTAAAAGTTTAAAACCTGTTCTGGTGGTTGCTGCCATGGCTAGAGAGGAATCAGACTTTTCCTAGGAGGATGTAGACTTCTGCTACTCTCAAAGTTAAATGCTGCAAAGATCAAGTCTAATAAAGACGGACACGCATCCATTAGGTTTAGGAATTCACCTCAGGAGCAATTTCAATGGAGTAGATAAGGAACTAAAGTACTACAATTCTGCACTAACCTAGTCACGCTCACAATTTTCTCCAAGAGCAGGAAGCACAAAGCACAAAGCTGGATCAAGGAAAAATATAAAGAGGAATGGTAAAGCAAAGCTAGCATTTATTGAAGGCCTGCCATAAGCTAGCAGGTGTGCTAGACACCTGACATATATTATCCCATTTAATTCTCACAACTGTGCCTTAAGGCAGGTATTAGGAGGATTAGTAGCATTCCCATTTTTTGGAAGATGAAACTCACACTCAGGACATTAAGTGACATTTAACATCCAAGGTTATACCACCAGTGATTGCAGGGAAATAGCTGGAGACCAGGCTTGTGTGAATTCAAAGTCTCAGCTTGTACCATTGTACCATGCTGTTGCTAAAAAGGAGATGGGGTGAGCTATGAGAAGCACCTGCTCCATCTCATACAATCTTCCTCTTCTCCTCTTATGCTATTCCCCCAACCCCCTGCAAGCCAGTGACCAGGAATACAGATGCAGCTAGAGGCTTAAGAGTACAGACCCTAAGAAATAGAGCCCAGTAAAGCCATGGCACTGCTCACACAGGAACAATGACAGAATCGCAGGTATTTCTATTTACTCATAGTTAATTTAAAAAATCTTCAATTTTCTGATCATATAACATAGGTGGCTAATAAAAGTGTGCAGAACTTGGCCAAGTATCAAGCAAGTTGTTTTCTTGACTGATAGCTACTGATGCATTTGCTTCCTTATAATTATAAAATGATACTTTCTATTAAGAGAAATACATAGATCATAAAGTAATGTTAACAATCTTGAGATTGAAATGAGTCACTCAGTAAACAAAATGCATATTGGTAACTTGGTAATAGTTTTTTATTATTATTTATACTTCTTAATCCATCCTGGGATGATACCTTTTTATTCCTGTGGGCTTATTTATAAATCAGAGAAATAGAGTATATAATGTTCTTGAGCTCCCAGAACTTTAAATTTTGGGGGACATGTGGGTTGATACTGCCTCTCAAAAGACTGATATGCCAGTTCTAAATACAAGTTATTTTAGACCATTGTCCATTGTAACCAGTCACAGAAGAAAACCACCATGGACTGAGCTGGCTACCCCCTAAAACTCCACCACAGACTTCTCATGTCTTCTCAGGAAGCACTGCCAGTGGTTATGCGCTTATTGAACCATTTACCTCCCGGCCATGTTTTGGGATGATGGTAAGGCATTCAGCTACATAGTGGAACAGTCTCTCTTCTCGTCAATTATTACAGCTTCAAATACAAAAGACAACTTAAATTTTATAACAGCATGTGGAAGATACTTCTTTTGTGTTCCTTATCATGAAGTTCAAATGTCCACAAAATAGTGTGGAATATACAAGCTGTTTTGTTATACGAAGAAATTTGCTAGAACAAATTTTAATCATCATGTCATTTCACTTTGATTATGCATTTATAGCATGTTAGAAAGAGGCCAGAAGAAACAAAAATGTGAATATCTATAATGAATTCAGTAGAAATTATCACTGAAATGTTCCATCTTCGTAATTAAAAACTACCACTCAATCCTACCAAGCTCTGTTTATGAATTAGCTGATAATTTTCCTATTTAAATTAATACAGCCATCTTTCAATGTATGTCCTATGGGGATATAATCCTTCTATGGCTCAGTAGCTCCAGATGGACCCCTATCAGGCCCCCCTAAATGATTAATTCTATCACATGGTGTAGAGAATAAAGGTTTTTTTTTAAATCATTAAAAACAAATCCCAGTATCCAAAGGCAACACACATCTTTGCAAGAGAACAAGCAGCTTGTTCTGCACCTAGATGATAACCAAAGGAAAAGATCTCCTGCCATATAAGCTAGACAATGTGACACTGCTGCTGGGTCCATGGGATTCACACAGCAGAGCGACAGTCACTCTGGGACAGCTGAGAGAAGGTCCTCCAGGATCATCATCAGAGAAAAGACATACAGTGGGATGAGAGAGGCAGCACTCCTTAACCCAGAGAGAGCCCTTAATGGGGAAAAATGATTCCTAAAAAACAGTGGGTATAAGTCAGGTTGGTTATTGAATAGCACGGCCAATCCTAAAATGGAAGAGAGCTTTCCCCCCAATGTGGTTCTAAATGAATTCCAGCAGGAGACATGAAGGGATGAAATCTAACCAGGACAGGGCATTACCAGTGTAACCTGGTCCCAAAAGTTCATCTGGTTCTCCTTCATGGAATCCAAAGTTTCAGCAAATCTTTCTGCTCCTCCAAATAGAGACAGCAACAGATCAAAAACCCCATGTCTCCTACGGGCAAATGGAGTGAAAGTGAATGGAGTGTCTGAGATCCACAATTACTTGAAGATAATTCCAAGAGCTACAACGCAACCTGTCCATACAAAATTTTCCCTGGGTTGATCTTTTTGAACACGAGAGTCCTGGGGAGAAAAGAAGTCACTATTTAACATGTTGCAGAGGGGATGGTAAGAAAAAAACCGTATAACCAATATTGGGCTGCAACCGAATGGAGACCCAGGTGAAGACTCCATTTGATGGTCTTTAAAGTTCAGTTGGGAAAGCAATTTTCCCTCAGACAAGAGAGCCTGAAAGCTTTTTTTAAAAAAAATTTATTGTTATTTCCAAATATTACACCTAACAAATGCAGCCATGTAACCAGACAAGTAAAAAATGAAGCAAAAATAAAAAACCTGAGCTCCTCAAAAGACAAATAGGGTTAGAAGCACTTTGAGCCAAGAGCTAAAAATCCAACCAAAATCCTTTGATTGATTTTTAGTTCTAAACCCCTCATCTCTGAAACGTTTCACATTTTAAGAGCTGAATAACTTAAAATTCACTGGTACCTGGTTCCAAATAAAGCTGCTCTCATCATATGTCCTTGGTTCTTACTTTGCTATTCTCTAGAAAAACATATCTGTTCGTATTTGTCTTTAAGTGGATGTTATATATAGAATGGAATAGGAATAGATGCACTTCAAATCTGTGCCAAGATTGAGACAAAAAAGGAAATTAGGTTTTATTGTATTCATATTACCCACTCATCTGTTTCATTCCTCACATTTCTGACATAAAATGGAATCACTTAATGCTCCCTTGAAAATTGCTTTCATATTCTCCTATAAACTACTATCAATGTAAAAAGAAGGACCACAAAGCAACAGTTAACAAATTACTCAACAGAGGTTTTCCCCAGTCTTTAGTGTCAAAGACAATGGTCCCTTGGCCAGTCGTTAACCCCCAGGAATGGTTTAGCAGTCTTCTTTTACTTCTGCTTTAGTTAAACTTGTACCCATTGCTTAGGTGTCCCTGATGACCATTAGAGTAACTTGATATTATCTCTGTATGCATTTGCCATCCATGTAAAATTCACTAAATATGTAACAAGAAGAGTTAATTAGTCTCCCTTTCCTCAAACTGTATTATTTGTCACAGCTAAAGATACTAAGACATTCCTAGTAGCCCTTGAACAAGGAATTCTATATAATTTCTCCATTAAACTACAGCACAGAGGAGTGGATAATGCATAGGAGTAACGCCTGCCCCACCCTCCACACTCCTCTCAGTCCTCACCAAGCTGTCAAGAATCTGACAATAATCTGACACCGTGTGACACCCTCTGGCCCCAGCTGACTTCACCCTACACCAGACTTAGGCTCTCTCTTCTTTTCTCTTCCAGTTCTTTCCTTCTCTTTTAAGCCCTCTACTTACACGTGTTCCTGTTTGTCCTCTCCTCCTCTCTTCAACTTTCTCCTTCCATTTGTCCCTTGAAGTGAGGGACTATCACTCAGTTGGTGTTGAGGCTCACCACAGACCTATGATGTGAGTAGGAAAATGACTCCGAGCAATGCTGAGATTTACTTAGATTTTGCTGGGACTTTGGGTTTTGCTTAGTCTTACCACTTAAGCACTCACCATTTAAACTCAAAGATGTTGTCTGCTCCAGGTAAGTATAAAATATCCTGAGTGACTACAAATGTAAATGGCACAGTTAGTAACTCACAGCTTCAAGATATAATCATTAATGACAAAACATGAATTCCCAGCCCAAGATTTGCAACACAGGTAGATATGCATCTATAAATAGAAGCTTTAGGATCTCTTCTTTTTTTTAATTTTTTTAAAGATTTTTATTTATTTATTTGACAGAGAGGGAGACAGCCGGCGAGAGAGGGAACACAAACAGGGGGAGTGGGAGAGGAAGAAGCAGGCTCATAGCAGAGGAGCCTGATGTGGGGCTCAATCCCATAACGCCGGGATCACGCCCTGAGCTGAAGGCAGATACTTAACGACTGAGCCACCCAGGTGCCACTAGGATCTCTTCTTTAAAATAAGAGCCAATCTTACTGAGATTAAGATACTCTGTTTTTACTACCTTTGAAAATCTCCATTAGCTGAAGGAACAAAATCACTATAGTTTATCATAGTCCTTCGTGTTTTAACTGTGAGGTATTGATGGCCATGACTGACCGCATGGTCAGTTTCATCATCACATAAAGCTGAGGAAGTGAGAATTTCACCCTATTTATAAACTGGACTGTCATAATTTTTTACACCTTCTTCAATACAGTGCATATGAAAACTAGATTTATAAAAATAAAGCCTTATAGAAAGGAAAATTTAGACTCTATCTCTCTGCAGTATTGCAAAGTGTCTCAGTCACATGGGGGGCTTTGGCCACACCACTGCCTAAAGTATCTGATGACGATGATCCATGATGGTCATTGGATTATTTACTCGATGATGATGATGATGATGTTAGGATTTCATTCTGGTAAATCCTGGTTTTATAGTAAATCTTGGTTCATTCAGCCTTTTTCTTTTTGCATATTGCATTGTTGTTCTTAACTTGCCTTCATTGTCATGTTGACTACGTCCTCAGAGTTTGATAACTGGTTTTCCTTGATATGTAATTCTCTAAATGTGGATGGAAGTATTGCTAGAATAGAGACATGACCATCAACTGTGGCAACATGAAAATCATCTGTGACTTTGGAAGAGTAGTTGTAGTGGAGTAAAGGGAACAGAAGCTCAATGAGAGTAGAGAAAAGAGAAAACAGGAAGTAGAAAAAGAAATACTGATTATGAGAAATTATGCTGTGAATAGGGAGCAAATAAATGAGACCACAGTTGGAAGGGGATATATAACAGGATTTTTTAAAGACAGGATATCCTGATATATATTTGTATATACAGATATTTGTGTATATTAAAGTCCATAGAAATATCTATTGTACTGTTTTTTATAAGAAAAAGAAGGAAAAGGGGAAATGGAGGAGAAGCAGGGTCAAAAACAAATGGGCTGAGGGCACTTAAATATGAATTCAAGCGTCCACCTCGAAAGAAACAGAAAAAGAAAAACTTTAGAAAATCTTAAAATATTAACTTCTTCCCATTTCCACCAAAATGAAATAAAACAAGTATTTGGAGTCTAATCTCAGCAAAAGGACCCCTTCCCCTTATACCAACAAGCTGAACTTTCTAGCTTAAAATCTTATTGTCAGATTTAAAACTTGCCATTCCTGAGAAACATTCATTCAGAAATAGTATTGAATTCCTACAGTTCTGAGCCCTCAAATAATTATAGTAGAACAAACAAGGGTCCCGAAGAACTCTTGAATTTAATAGGGAAATAAGACTGGGACACACAAAATTAAATGCCAACAGAGTCAAAAATAGAAGGTATGTCACAAGATGGTTTTGAGAAGTTGGTGTAATAAGCATTTAGAGGACCTTTGCTCTGTTTACAGAAGGATCAGAAAAGGCTCCTTGCAGGTGGGAGTGACATTTGATCTGCATACGAAGGGAGGGTAGAATTTGACCAAGTGGTAACAATTTAAATACTGGCATATGGAGTAAAGAGACTAACCTGAACAAGCACATTAGAGGGAAACAGAAGCACAGCATGGTGGAGAATGATAAATAAGCCAACCAGCCTGAGCAGGAAGGGCATTTGGCACGTAGTGGCAGGTTGAATCCAAAAGAGAAACAGTAAAGTGGTTTCCAAAACATAACCATGGGCAATTTAGTTCATGTAATATTTAACAAAATTGTATTCTGGTATCATAAAAGGAGATTTTAGTTCTAACATTCTAAGGGGTTAAATTTGACACAAATCTTGCGCATTTAATATATTTGAAGGCTACATCACTAAATGGCTTATGTTTGTGTTCTTAAGAAGGTGGCTGTCTGATGAAGCTTTTGTTTCCCCTTATCTGAAATGTGTCTTACAGTTTGTAGGTTCATATTCTTTGATTATTAACAATTTGAAAAATATTTCATTTGTTTCATAGCTCACCATTAGCAAGGACACACATGTTTATTAGGAATGCTGTCAAATTTGGGAAAACTTTCTTTAAGGTTTTTGCCACTGGCAGTTGTGGTGGTAGAGGTCTGTGTGTATGGGTCTTCATATATAGGCTTTAATACTGGAAAGATTCTCTCATATACTAGCTTCTGGTTCCTCTACACAGTTCAAATCTTATTTCTCCTCCACTCTCAATGTACATCCAGAGTTGGGTGCAACAGGACATCACAACATGACTTCTAGCCCTGCTCCTTTTTTTTAAAGATTTTATTTATTTGACAGAGAGAGAGACAACCAGCGAGAGAGGGAACACAAGCAGGGGGAGTGGGAGAGGAAGAAGCAGGCTCCCAGCAGAGGAGCCTGATGTGGGGCTTGATCCCAGAATGCTGGGATCACGCCCTGAGCCGAAGGCAGACATTTAACAACTGAGCCACCCAGATGTCCCTAGCCCTGCTCCTTTGTAATTCAGCACAAGGAGTGGTAAGCATATTCCTGGAAGCTCTTTCTCCACCAGGACAGCTAACAGTAGCTAATTGAGAGTTTAAAAGGACTGCAAGCCATATAAATACATCCCACGAACACCAAACTAAATCAAATTCCCCTCAGCTGGATCCCAAAATGCTTGCAGCCACTCCAATACCACTCAGTGTGAAAGGAAGTGTGACAGGGGTAAGTTTAAGTGGAAGGAGACAACAGTGATAACTAATTAAGGTTAAAATGACAACTATGACAAATTATACAAAATAGCATGACCATGTGAACACATACTGAGGCCACTTCCATGACTTAAAGGGGGCCCTACAAAAAAGGAGCACTAAAGTTTAAGCTTAATAGTATCATATTAATTCCATCTCTGAGTATCTGATTTAAGCAATAAAATGGAAAAAAAATAAAAGGCCTCTTGCTTTCTTTATTCAGCATTCAGAGAGTGATTTCCATTTGTTCAAAAGGATACCTCATATTTAAAGAATACAAATTACTAGAACATATGATCCTTGGCAAAGTGATCAGGACATATACACATATGAAACAACCAGAATAACTCCTGATGAATTACTGCTTACTGGGGCCATATTAGAACATAGAAGTGATAAAAGGGTGGGATGTCCTAAAGTTAGCTGGTAGTGGTGGGAAGGTCAGGGAAATCGTCCATAAGGAGATATAATTTGAGCCTACCCTGTGAGACAAAAATGCAATCAACCACAGTGGGACGGGTCTGAGGACAGAACTCCATTTTACATCTCAGCCTCTGCAGCTCTGAAAGAAGAAGGGGGTGGGGAATCTATCAACATGTCAAAATGCATTAAGAATATCTACCATTGTATTCCAGGAGTTACTGTACCCAACTCCTTTTCGAAAGGACAATGTCTCCATTTAATAGTAGTCTACTGACAGGGCAGCCGAGATTTGCAATCAACATCCATTTCTATTATATAAGTTCTTAGTGTAATACATTTCTTTGTATTGACATAGGAAAAGCAATGCTGGCATGGGCTGTAGCCCAGACTATGGAAAAAGGCCCCATTATGTTGAATTGGGTATTACAATGGTATTTGATAAATTGGTGATTCTATCTGTGGGGCTTGGCACTCTTGGAAACTAGCACTTACTTTTCCATAACTTTTTTTTTATCCTTCCACTCTGGAACACTCTTGTCCCTTTTATCGCTTGGCTGGTGTCAAGCAGATTGTCAAAATTATTGTTTACAATACTGATATCCTCGGAGCTGTCTTTATAGATTTTTTTCCTAAGAGGATTTTGAAATAATACCAGTGCACAGTTAAAATCGAATAACCATCTCCCAAATTTCCAATAATCAAGTTTTAATGTGATCTTCATTTCATTCCCTACCTAATATCCTCTATGATTTATTTAAAGAATGTAACAAAAGAAACATAAGAGAAAAATGTGAAAGGATTCATGTTTACCATTTGAATGTTTCTCCTTGAAAACAGAGTTTATCTCAGGTACATCTCTTTAATCAGATCTTGACAAATATTTGTTGCCTGTGACAAGGACCAATCTAGTTTATAGAACCCACTCCTTTTCTTCCCATTTCGCTTTTAGGATTACAAACTAGAGCTAAAGTAAATTTAAAGTAACCCTAAACAGTTAAAAATATTTTTTAATGCCAGAACTGCTTGAGATCCAATAAATGATGTTGAAAGAAAAGCATGCCAGGGAAAGAAATTAAAAAAAAAATCAGTCTTTGGTTAAATGGGCAGAAAAGCCAACCATTTACATGTTAATAACCTTTCAGAAAGAACTATTGAATGTATATGATAGAACTATTTTCATGAAATGTATGGTTTGTTCAAATATTGAAGAGATGCAAAAAAATAAGAACTCATTAATTAACAGGTAAATTTGAGCCAACAAGATATTTACCATAGTCCCTCTTTATCCTTGTGGGTCCAAGACCCCAGTGGATTTCTGAAACTGCAGATAGTACCAAACCCTATATGTACTATGTTTTTCCTATACATACATACATATGATAAAATTTAATTTATAAATTAGGCACAGTAAGAGATTAACAACAACTAATAATGAAATAGAACAATTAAAGCAATATACTGTAATAAAAATTATGTGAATGTGGTTTCTCTCTCTTCAAAATATTTATTGTAGATTGTGGAATTATGGGTGTCTTAATTCCTTCCCTCTTTTTACTTGACAATCCCTTCCCAAAATTAAGTTTTGGCTTTTTTAAAAATTTGCTCCTCAAATACTGTATTTTTTAAAATTTCATCCTTTAAATAACTTTTGTTTATATTATCTTGATTGGGGTTTACTTTATGCCTTAACATCATTTTTGACTGGAACATAGAAAAGGTACGATGATGCTTTATCTTCTTCCTATAATCAAAGCCAGTGTCATTCATCCTGAGTAACAGATGACTCAAATGGACTCTACGTGTATTTACATCATATTATAGGCAAAGTCCTTAAAATAAAGAAACTCTAAAGTTACCCACATAGGTTAAGTCCTTTTCTTTTCTTTAACTGAGGTAAAACACTAGCAAACCAGAGAAATATTTTAAAAATGGATTTTAGACCATTGTTGGACAAAATACTTAGCTGCATCCTTGAGATCAAGATGAAAAATATTAGATAACATAACTAGATGGCTCAAAGAGAAAACTTTTCAGTGGTTAAGAGCATGGGCTCAGTTTCAGATCGTCTGGGTTTTAAATCTTAGTTCTATAGACCTTTCAAAGGTGACCCTGAGAGGTTACTTTGATTTTAAGCTTTGATTTTTTCAATTATAAGAATGAAATAACTATGTAGTACCATCTTTATAGGGTATTATATTAAATAATGTATGCAATGCAATTGAAGCACCTGGCACTCAATAAGCCATTAATTATCATTAGAATGTAAATTAATGTATTATTGTCAAACTACTGAGAAGTCACAAAAGTTGTGTCCTAGAACTATGTTCTTTTCTATGACTTTTCTATCATTTTTCCAGAAAAGGGATAAAGACAAAGATGGCATAATAATGGTCACTAAGTGTCTTTTGAACACAATTTAGAATACATTTAATCCAATAACTGGCTGAATAAGTATTCAAGTTTTTTCAAAAATACTTAGATGATATCTAGGAGCTCAAGAATATGGATGCATAGGTGGCTCAGTCAGTTAAGCAGCCAGCTCTTGATTTCAGCTCAGGTCATGATCTCAGGGTCCAGGGATTGAGTCCCACGTGGGGCTCCATGCTCAGTGGGGAATCTTCTGGAGATTCTCTCTCACCCTCTCCACCTGCCCCTCCCCACGTTTAAAATAAATAAATTTTAAAAATCTTTTAAAAAATAGAAGAACAAGAATAAAATTTTAAAAAGATAACGAAAATCCTAAGATTTTGTTCAAAAAAATTCAACACAAATTCAGGCTAGAAGAAAATTTCCTTGATTCAAATGAAAATTAGGAGTTTTAGTTACTTACAGTTCCATATAAACCACAGTGTAAGCCTAGTTACTCTTAAATACTTTTTAAGTTTTAGACATAGAGGACCATTAACTATTAGAGCAGAAGAAGGTGGCCAGATTGGTGAGGTAATCTGACAAAGATTTTTTTTTATTAAAAAAAATGAGGGAATAAAAAATGTTAGGCTTCAAAAAGGAACAACTTGTGAAGGCATTCAATTCAATTCACCACTATGAAATATTTTAAAGGAAGAAGACGTGGATATTTTCTGTTAATTCAGAAGGTAAAAGTAGAACCAATGTATGGAATTCAAAGAAAGCAAGTATCATATCAATATAAAATTCAATTTAAGAAAGTAGTATTGTCTGCCTATGGGTCAGTCAGGTGTGGGAGTGGTGGACCAGCCAGAAATGAGCTACTCGTTGCAGAGTAGAGGGCTTTGTAGAAAAGAATTCTGACATGAGGTAGAAATTTGGACAAGGTGGTATCTAGCTGTCCTTACACTTCCAAAACTCTAGGGTTCTAAGATTCAGTTCTTTATTCACTACTGAATTTGTCTGTTGAGAACGGGTGTTCCAATGTATGATAGTAAAAGAATTATTTTAGGAGCAGAAGAGACCATCTAAAATTAGCTGAAATTTCAAAAAGACATTTTTAAAATTAGGTACAGATGAAAATATCTACAATTTTCTCCTATATGAAAAGAACAGAAAAACATATCATTTTAGGTTTTTTTTTTTAAAGATTGCTTTTAACATTATAGGTTCTTTAGAGAATTGGCCAAATAGAAGAAATATGTCCTCAGAAGTTGGTCTATTATATTAGCAAGTATAAGTTTATACACCCAGGCTTCTCCATCTAAAATGGACAAATCTCCTACAATGCCTTCTTCTGAGTGACAAAGCATTTTCTTCAGACCTTTGGCACAACCCATCCTCATCTGTTTATTATTGGATTTAATAAGCTCCTCAGTCTTCTCCAACAACAGTGCAACAGCACCATGAAGCCTAAGTATCTTTCACGCTCTCACTGTAAGCACCGCAAAGGTTGTCCATTAAAGTCAAATCCAATCCCCTCTTTAAGACTTGGGAGACTCCACATAATTGGGCTCCTGCAAACCTCTCCCATTGTTGTTCACATCACTCCTCTTTGTGCTCCCAGGGCTCCAGTCACACTGGCTCCATCCTGTGGGTGCCATTCCCAAAGCCTGGACCCCCCCTTCCCCATTTTCTCTAGTTTTCAGCTTCAAAGCCATTTTGGAGTAGCCTTTTCTGAAAGAAGCATCAAAAACTAGCCTTATCTTTCCCCTGATTTGTTATTTTCTTGGCCCCTCGTTTGTTTGGTACCTTGGTAAATCTTGTCCCAATTGACAGGTCTTCCACCTATTAGTTTGCATGTGGTTTATCTATCCCCCTTTCTGCAATCTAAGCTCTAAATGGAAAAGAATCTTGCCTTTCTTGATTATCATTGTATCCCTGCACTGAGACAGCACCTGGCACATGGTAAGAATTCAATAATTACTAGTTCAATAGTTGGAAGAAATATCCAGTCAAGTACTACAGATAACAAATCCAATGCATTTCTTCAGACCGTAGCTAACCAGGTCCCCACCCTCTGTAAACCATATTATCGCAATTTCTTCCTAATTTCACTATTGTGTCTGACTTCAATCCATTCTCTACACTAGAGCCAGGGAAATTTTTTTAAATGCAGATTGGATCATTTGCATCTTCTGTTTAATATTCTTTAAGCCTCTACCATTGCTAATAATACAATAATGCTAGTATTACTTAAAATACAAAACATTTACTGAGCAATTACTGGGTGCCATGCACTTGTATCATTCATTTAGTCCTCATAAAAGCCTTTTAAGGTGCATGTTATTAGTCTTATTTCATAGATGAGGAAACTGAGGCACAGGAAAGCTTAAAACCAAAACATGGCTCACAAACACTTCTAACCCACACCCATATCTCCAATCTCATTCTATACAAGTCTCAAACTAGACTGCCCTACTCCCTCACCTTCAAAAGGCTGTACCCTCCGCATGTGCCTTTCCCCCACCTGACTATGCTACTACCCTGTGATCCTCCTGTGTAGATCCAAATGCTGTCCACCTTTTGGAATCCTGCTGCAATCACCCCTCTATGATTTTGTCCCACTCACCTTAATGCAAAACCTTCCACTAAACACCATTAATCTCATTGTTGATAACAGCCACTTGATAAATGCACAGTCTATTAGTTATTTGTCTGTTTCCTTGAATTAGCTGCCTTTTATGTGCATTGACTCATCTCTCAGCAATAATATAAGCTCTTCAAGAGCAGAGATCACATTTTACTCTTCATACTTCTCTTGCATAGTCCCTAGCATGCTGCCTTGTAGGTATGTCTTATGGGCGCCTAATAGGTATCTATTGCTTGATTTGTCAATTAGTTTTCTTCCCACTTTATGTGATCATTGTCAGGAGAGTGTTAGGAAATATCTGGTGTTGAACTCCTAAATATTTAGCTCTCCAGCATGAATCATGGTATTTCCATCTCATACCTAGAAGAACTAGTATTCTACTAATTATAGAGTACAGCTGAGAAAATCTTTTTCACAATTTTTTTTTTACTTGGAATTATCTCCATACGAGTTCTGTCATCAGGGAAGGTAGAGAAACAGTGAGCACAGCTCCCAAAGCTATGTTTTCCTCGTGTTTGACACATCATCACGCACACATCTCCTCTGCCTGTGATAGCATAGCTTTGCAGGGTCTGTTTCTATGGTAATTTTAAGCTTATATAACACCAGCTCTTCATAGTCTTTATGAACATTTCTTAAGTTTGTGAAAATTACATACACTTCAACTTCAAAATGACTCAATTCATTGTGCAGACATTAAGGTGATAATTATGAAATAAAACTATATAACAATATGAAAATACATTATAACATTAAGAGAGGAAAGGAGTATAAATTTCAATCTGTGCTGAGATTATAACCATGGAAAATGTAAGGAAGGTACTCTTGGTGGCCTTCCCAACAGCCATCATCATTCCCAACAAGAACATGGTTCCATGAAGATATCCACCTTCTTCTCAAGACCATATGTTCTGGGAAGTCTAGGCCCAGGCTATGCCCTGTCCAAAGGATGGGTCACAATTAGGTAAAGCCAAAAATTCTTAGCATGAGGAAGCTTTCGAGGTGCCAATGCTTAGTTCCTTCCCTATATTCCCCCTCCCCTTTTTGCACCCCCTCCCTTCCAATTTTGACAGTTCTGGAGTGGGGCCTGAGAATTTCCTTTCTAAAAAGTCCGCAGGTGATTGTAATGAAGCCAGTCTACACTGCACTTTGACAATTCTTATCTCTTGAGAATAAGCTCTTCTCTGGAAATCTGTTTTATTTGTGATGCCCTGAACTGTGATAATTTTGGTACCAGGCTACAGATGGGACCAACACACAAGAGGGTGGAGCCAAGAGCGTCTCAGAGGAGGGCAGAGGTAACCTGAAGTGACTCCTCCAGTCCACCTCCATAGGCACTTAATATGTGAGTCAAATAAATATCTTTGTTTTTTAAGTCATTAGAGATGATGCATTTATTGTTTGCTACTGAAAATATTCTACCTGATGTCTTTCTACGGTAAAAATAGTTGTTTCAAATGATGAAAATATAACTATTTTTCTTCCCCAATATGCTTCTAATGCAATAAATCTCACAAAAAATAATTTGCTTAACATTTTATATTCTCTAATATAAAATGAAAGCAAAAGATGAGACTATTTTACATCCTTACTCCATTACATAATAGTTCTACCACTTTTTCTTGTGGTATGTTTTTATTTTCCAAAATATTTTTTCTTTGAAAACCTCATTCAGAGGCAGGATGTCAAATTTGAAGACTTTCTTCTCAATTTTCAGAAAAGGGCCATAGCAATGCCTCCAGATGGAACAGTTCTTCAGAAAGATATATTGACCTGATATCAAGAAGTGTATAGCAACCTGCCACATTAAAAGCAGACTGAGGACTTTCTATATTAGGACTATTGCCTTGAACCTCCTCTTGTCTTTGTTTTAACTCTGTTAAATGAGTTCCTTGTGTGCTCCCTATCCATTTGCTAATGCAAATACCTAAATTTAAGTATAAGGGTATGAATACCTAAAACCTCCTCCTACCACTGCTTTTCTTATTATGGCGTAGAGCACTGTCGTAGAAAACATTGTCTATTGGTAACTAAACACCCATTCCTACTCTTCCTGGTGTGCCTTCCATTCTAGAGGCTGGAAAAGCTAAATGTTCACCTTCCCATCTCTACCACAGCTATAAGTGGTCATGTGACACAGTTCTGGCTAATGTACATAAGCAAAAGTCTTCTATGGAGCCTCTAGAAAAGTTTTACCTTTCTGATAAAAAAGGACTCACGGTGTCTCAAAGAGAATAACTCATATATGAAAGAGAAGTTGGGAAATGAAATTTCCATAATATTTTAAGCTATATAGGAGGAACAGTGCTGTTAGAAATAGTTTGACTGAATAACTCAGTAAAAACAGTTTTAATGGAATCAATTACAAATTGAAAGTAAAATATGGTAAGAAAGTGTGCCATTACCTAATCACTGCCAGAAAGACAGGTGATATGTCAATTATTCAAAAGCCAATTTTTTCACTTTTAAATGGACTCACCGAAAATTTAACTGATTTACATCTTACAGCCGTTTAGGAGCAGGTAAAATCACTGGGACTTTTGGGATACATTTTGCAATCTGTTTTCTTTGGAAAGTTCACAAAGAAATTATTTGTTTAGATCTACGTATTTCATAGATGTTTACTGAATTAGTTTTTATGGTTTTGTTAACTTTTTTCCAACACCCACTTCAAAAAATGTCTAAGCTAAAATTATTGCATGTAGGTCCTTAGGAATAGAACTTTGTTGCTTGCATCATTAATTTCTCACTGTGCTTAGCAAAGCAAAACTACTATCTTATACATGTGAATTACCTGGGCTCACTTATAGAAGTGGGACCCTCATCAGGATCTTCAAATTTGAAAGGAGAATGTCAATCCTACTTTCTAGCCCACCTGACCATAAAGGAGTAAGATTCTGAATTTAAACAATAATATGAACTGTCTGCATTCCAGAAACTTCTAAAGGAGCCATAACTTCACATCTACTGTTTCCCAGTAGCTATCAAAAAATTCCTGAGAGACCCACCCAAACTTAATAACTTAACACCCAAACACACACACACACATGCACACTCCAGCACGAAATTCAAAGCAGACATTAGGTTGTGGATCCCGGTTATCAGACTAAGCTAAAGGGCAGAGCAGTACTTGCAGATCAGCACCTAATAGATCAAAAACCCAGGGCAGCTAAACAGACAAAATGATTTACAGCTTGGGCAAAATAGAAAACCTTGACAAGAGCACTGGCATCAGTGTGACAATTGAAGCCATGAGTCTAGGCAGGAGGTAGGAGCTAAGGTATTTTCCCCGGTCAATAGCTGCTGATCTATTTTAATAGCAAAACCCAGTCCCCATGGGTGGAAGTGAGAGTAATCCCCTGAACAGGATGAAGCTAAAAGCCTGCAAAAAAAGATAGCAATAAATTCCAGTAAATGGACAACTAAGAAGAACAAAAGCAAGATGGTTTAGTGAGCACAAAAAAGCAAATGGAGGTTTTTGCTTTGAAGGGTATTTATATTAAATTCGTATGTTTCCTCAGAAGTTTTCCCTCATATTTGTGTGCCAATAAATGTAATCAGTCGTGTAGAATCCGGGTATCTACTTTCCTGGAGAAATACACGCAAGGTTGTAATTGTCAACTGCTCTTTTGGCCTTCTTCCTGAGGGTCCCATTCCCGTGTGTTTCAGGTTATTCTGCCTCCAAGAAGTACAGGGGCTGAGGCCTGGGACCAGCCAAGAAGTGGGCATGTTGCATCTGTGACCAAGAGGCTGTGCCTACCGTTTCAGCCTTTAACAAGGGTCAGGAGAAGGGAGTTCCTCAGACTGATCATCTCACCCCTACAGGATCTGAACAAAACAAGAAACAAACAGAGCATCAAATGGGCATCAAAATATTATATTTTTTTCTGGTAAAATTATATTGAAGAGCATGCCTTTGACTTACAGCCTAAATCAGACTTCTCTTTCACCTCAAAATGAATCTAATTGCTCTAAGGTTGAGCGGCTGAGTAAAGGCAGCCCACCCTGCACAGGAACAGAGCCAGGTCTGGCTTCCCTTACAGAACAGGGAGTGAGTCTCTCTTTAAGGAAGGAGCAGTCGAAGAGGATGTAAAGCCGGACAGAAACTACTTCCCAGTATTCTCTACAGGGTGAAGGTTCCCATTTTACAGGCCAAGAGGAACATGGAAAAAGGGAGAAACCCGTCCGTCCCTTACATTTTCCATTTGTTCTCTGGGGCCATCTGGCTTATCAGCCCAGCTGTGGCCAGTCAGGGGTGTGGCAGATCCATGCAGGAGGACAAGGGCAGTTTCTCAAGGCAGCCTTGCCTTTTCCTTCCCCCTAGAATTGCTCCTTTGTTTATTCTTTTCAGAAAGATGGTGGCATTTCCAGTTTCTGTCCCCGGAGAGCTCTAAAATGTGTTGAGACCATGAAAACTCCATGACTATGTTTTACGTGAAGCTAGAAATTTAATTTACCCTCCATTCTATTTCCCATCTCAAATTATGCCGTCATACTGTCCAAATAGCACAATGGAAGTTTTAAAAAACCTACGTAGTATGGAAAAAAAATCAACAGTATAAAATATGCCTCAAATTCAAACAATATAAGCCATTCTATTACTAAATTTCTAGGTGAAAATTAAATTCCCAAGTTACAGACCTTTGTGAGCTAAAGACCAAAGAAATAGAAGTCCCAAAGTCTTCCGTCCAAAATGTCTTATTCAGCTCACTTTCAGCCAAGAGCTTCCCTTGGTAAGCTTGCTTGGTAGAATTGGAGTTCCTTTGACAACAGAACCTGGGCTTTCTCTTAGAATGCATGCAGCTCCTGCAACGCCATCTAGAGGTAGTTACCGTGAAGCGGAGACCAGATCGTATGTGGGGGAAGGTCATCAGAGGAAACATTAGAGGAGTGTTTCCAGGCTCAGAGGATATGACACATCTCTGCCAGCTATCCGAAGTCCAGGACCTGTGACCCCAGCTGGGTCAGGAGAAATCTCACCTCAGGGGGTTGCCGATGGTCTCGTGGGTATGAACCATGTGGAGGAGGAGAGATGGTCCACCAGTTCCTTCTCCTGTAGAGTGGCACTTGAAATATTCTGGTCTTCTTGCAAAATTGAGAAAATTGCTCTGGGGTGACATCCCTAGCCATCACGTCTCACTCGGGTCCGTCTTATTCACCATCTCATACGTTTAAAAACTCTTAATTTCTATTTCCCTTTGAAGCCCTTTCTTCTGGTTGACAAATGCTGCACTGAGCATGGGATCTGTCTAGAAATGGGCTCTAGAGGCCCTGCCTCCCTGACTTCAAAATCAGAGCATCCTGCATTGTAAGAGCCTTGCCTTCTCCACAGTCTTGTCTCCTGCTTCTGCCTCTGCATCTTCTCATCTGTGGCAGGGTCTCAGGACGCTTTCCCTGAGTCACAGGGGCTGCCGCCAGTGCCTCTTGCTCTTTCATGTCTGAGGCCTTCAAAACCTGCTTCTTGGCACAGTTGCTCCCTCATCAGCACACCTGTCTCCGCAGGATAATCACCCCTGGCAAGCTCCCGCACTGAAGCCCCTCTTCATGCTTTTGAAGACTGTGCTTTTGAGGGTGACTATGAACCCGTAGGATTCCTGGCATGGATTGCACAAAAATCTTGAAATCCTCCGCTCTTGAATTCTCCATGATCCCAGGACATCAACTCCACTGCCTCTTTCTTGGTGGTCGTGAAAACTACGTCTAGTGCTCAGGTTTTCTCTGGTGTGCCCTACTCCCCTGAGGTTGGCTTAGCTGATTTTTAACATTCTAACCTGCTTCTTAAATTGGTCCCTTTCCTTTTCTGCTTGTAAGACTACATTACTTGCGGGATTTAGCATCTTCTCATCTTTTATTTTCCTTTTGTTTGGGGATCTAAACGTTTATTTTTCTTACACACATTTGAGGTTCTTTCTGTTAGTCCCCCCGCCCCCATCCTGCCCATAGTGGAAGAAATAAGAACATGGGTTTTGGGGCTCCCTCGAATGCAAATGTAACAGGATGTTTAATTTGGCTTTTCCTGGTGCTGAGGAATTTTGGTGGAGACCTCAAAGGTCCATAAATACAACGTCTGTCAAGGACTCCTGGTGGAGAGGCCCTACGCTATCTATGCTGAGCAAGCTAAGAGAGTGGGAGCCCAGGTCTGCCAGCATTAGAGCTCCCCCACCTGCAGCCTAATGGGGGTAATATTGAAGATGCCAGAGAAGAAGGACTATCCTGGAGGGTTGTCAGTGGACTGCACAGAACTTCACACCCCCATGGAGCATGCAAGAGAGGTCTTTCCCGGGGTGCCTGGGTGGCTCAGTCAGTTGGGTCTGCCTTTGGCTCAGGTCATGGTCCCAGGGTCCCTGGGATTGAGCCCCACATCGGGCTCCCTGTTCAGAGGGGAGCCCACTTCTCCCTCTCCTTCTCATTCTCCCTTTCATTCTGCCTGCTGCTCTGCCTACTTGTGCTCATGTTCTCTCTCTCTCTGTCAAATAAATAAATAAAATCTTTTTTAAAAAAGAGAGAGAGAGAGCTTTCCCCATTATTTCAGGCCAAGTGAAAGTAGGTTTTTGAGAGAACTACAGGGAGAACTTGTTGCATGTTCCCCGGCACTTAAGAGGACAGAGACAGACTCTTTTACAGTAGAAAACTAAGAGAGAGGTTGTAGCCAGAGCCACCTCCTAGCACTAAGGAGAAGGAAACATCCTGTGGGAGTGATGCTCACTTCTTCTGATGATAGGGAAAGGATGCCTAAGATTTCTCATGTCCAAAGGGACCTTTTAAAAAGTACCTCCCTCAGCCTAAAAGGGTGAGGGATCCAAAAAAAAAATCATTTGTTTGGGTTGGTCTATAAGCAATCCAGTAGTTGAGCTAGAGATGATATATAAAATAGGCATCGACTACAGCAATGTCACTATAATTAAGAGGTCCCTAGGAAGTAGATTATACACACACACACATTTGAGGGACTTATGCAAGAATTGCAATTAGAGGCCCACCTATGATTACCTAAATACTTAAAAGGATAAATGAAGCTAATAAATTATTGAATAAAATATGTTTCATCTTCCTACTTTAAAAATATAATTTCAGAACGATCTAGAAGGCCAGGTTCAGATGAACAATTTTCAGACCCCTCAGAGTTACATGGCAGAACAGGGCAGCAGGGGCATATGGGGAGAGACAGTTGCCAGCCCCCAGTCTCCAGTCTGGATTTCTCATCCCGACTCCTTTTCCAGGGCAAGGAGATTCCTGTGCTTGCATATGAACACCCAAACCCAAACCACCAAGCTCTGCCCACTTACCACCACCAGCAAAAATCACCATTGGCCATCCCTCGGGGGTAGGAGTGCACACAGTGGGTGTGGCCTGTTCTTGGAAAATCGTCCCGACAAAGAGACGTGAGCAGGAACTGCAAAGCAGTGTCAGAGCCACTTGGAAAGGTATTCTAGGGTCCTAGTACAGAGAAGTGGTCTGGAATGGTGGGCATCTAGTCTTGTTGGGCTTGTGGAGCCTTCACTCCATGGGGAGGTGCATACTACAGAATGGAGGCCAGGACAGGGGCCCTTCGCTGTTTAAAGGTGATGCCATGCACCCACTCTGGGCACACACACACACATGCACACACACCATTGGAAAAAGAGCTAGCCAAAGTGCCTCCACCACATCCAGAAGGAACAAGGGCATTAGAAACTTACAACCTTATAACCTCACCTAGAATGTATAAACCATGCCTCTTGTGAATTCCCTCTCCTCCTTTGGCTTGAACCCAAAATGCTCAGAAACCTCATCTTACAACTGAGGGAGGGAAGCATGGTGTGGAGAGAGAAGTCAATCACATGGCCTCCCCCATTATAAGCTACCAGCGTGAATCAGGCCCAATAGAGGGCAGAAGGAAAGATACAGGTCAAATGAGGTTTGAAGTTTTGACTATTATACTCACTGGACATCTTAATTTCTAAAATGAGCCTGATTTTTGTTTCAGAGCCCCCAAAACTCTAGAACTTGCCTTGGGTATTTTTCTTTGTTCTGTTTTGTTTTGTTTTTAATCTAGGAGTGTGAAAGAACAGAAGCAGAGACCAAGTTTTAAAGAGAACAATTAAAAATTTTTTTTCTTTCTTCTAGCATCTCAGGGTCCTGTACCCAGCTCATTCAATATGCCAGTTACACATGCATAGCTCAAAGAGATAATAATGTAGTAGGAGTAAAGAGATTCAGTAAGAGTAGATTACTTGGCTCTAATTATCCAAGGATGAGGTAAGGCTATGACACAGGTGCACAGCAGCTCAATATTAAAAATGCTATATAATAAATGATCCAGAGTACTTGCTCAGAGGCGAATCACTACCTTATACATGAGTATATAAATATAACCTCATAGGTGTTAGTACACTTTTCCTGCTGTTAATATAACCCAGAGGGTCTTTCTCTAGATGTCCTCAGGGCAACACCCTGTTTAGGACAAGAAACAGGAAACTGAAAACAGACCTCAGGAGAAGCCTCAGATATTCCTCAACAGTATTGTATGTGTTCTCTGTCAAAAAATCCACACTCTGCTGACGTCTTTGGAATTGGATTTTTATCTTATATTTTTAGCATAGCAAACAAGTTTCAAACTGATTTTTGCAACATGGCTTATTAAATGGAGGAAATATTTATGAGCAGTGTTTTGCATATACATCAATGAAGCAATATTTGATGTGTGCTTTAAAATATTTGTATAATTTTAACAAGCAATGTATCTAAAAATGAACATAATTTAAATTACTGCTACTTGGCATTTGCTAGTAAACACTGTGCAAATTCATTTAAATCCCTTCTGTTTGAATTATCATCCCTCATTGTACCAAGTAGAAGTAGCCAAAAAGAGCCTACTAACAGCTATGGGATTCTTTAGTGTTTGCAAACCTTTTGCCTGTAACTATTGGCTGAATGGCACAGGATGGTCCCCTTCTGCTAAAGCTATCTGGAGAGCACAATTTACACTGTTCAGCTATTGCATGTTACTGTATAAAATGAGAAGCCTACACTTCCAGTATTACTTTACCTAAAGACACTCGTTTTCTATTGTGGGAGTTATTCCTATACCTATGCCCTGGGTTGATTTGTTTGTTTTTTAGCATAGTGTGTGTTTCTTTTCTATACCACTGAATCATATTCCTAAGCTTTTGCCTTGCTCATCAGGAACCGACATACACTAAAGATAGGATGATATAGACTATATTTTAGTTAAGACTGAGTCACATTCATAGTGAAGAGGAGGGCCATATGCACCCCAATGTTCATAGCAGCATTGTCCACAATAGCTAAACTGTGGAAGGAGCCAAGATGCCCTTCAACAGATGAATGGATAAAGAAGATGTGGTCCATATTATACAATGGAATGATAGCCATCAGAAAGAATGTTACCCAACACTTGCAGCAACATGGACGGAACTGGAGGAGATTATGCTAAGTATTTCACTTTCATCAAACATGTCAAGTGAAGACCAAGATAAGGAATCATGATGCAGAAGTTCAACTCAGAGATAGATGAAGCCTTGGAAAGTGTGAGTAGAATAGGTGAAAGACCCACAAGCTGGGCCATGAGAACAAAGAAGAAAGTCTGAGCTGTCAGCTACCAAAGCAAGTCACCAGCTTAAAGAAGTGAGTGGTAAAGTTAGGAAAGGCAAATTGGGTTTCTGGGACTAAAGCAAGCAAATGTCTGGACTTCAGGAATTCAGAGAGAGTAAGGCAACAGGCATAATAGCTGATAGAAGGAATAAACTGGATCCAAAGCCAGGAGAGAGACTCTCCTCATCTTTTACACTTCCCTACAGAGTTTGAGCAGAGAAGAGCTGAAAGGTGGATGCAGCAACTGCAGTATGGAGAGGAAAGGGTTCCGTGGCTTTAGGTGTGTCCACATTACAGCTAGCTGAGGGAGGAGAGCTGGAATGACAGCAGGCAATGTGAGGCTTCATTTATCACAACAGTCATACAATAGGAGACTCTCATCCAGTATAACAGGACTGAACCAACAAATTGGTTGGTTAACTGAAAAACTGAAAAAAGATAGATGGTTAGACCAAAAGATCACTTAAAAATAATACATGACAGGGGCGCCTGGGTGGCTCGGTCTGACTCTTGATTTTGGCTCAGATCAACATCTCAGGGTGGTGAGATTGAGCCCTCCATCTGGCCCCTCACTGTGCTGGGCTTGGAGCTTGCTTGGTATTCTCTCCCCTCTCCCCCACTCTGTCACCCTCTCCAGCTTGCGCGTACACATGCTCACTCTCTGTCTCAAAACAAAACAAAACAAAAAGATACATGACATGTAACCATACATAATTCACTTTGGCTAAAAACACATTCCTTTGCCAAGATGTTGGTTTAGAACCAAACTTTTCAAGAGAGGAGAAAAGATGGCAGAGGAGTACGGGACCCCTTTTTCACCTGGTCCCCTCAGTTGAGCTGGATATGTACCAGACCATCCTGAAAACCCACGAAATCAGCCTGAGACACAGGAAGATACATCTGGATCTCTACAAACGAACATCTCCAGCGCTAAGTACTGAGGTACGAACAGGAAAGCCGTGAATCCGAGCACAGATATTGGAAGATAAACAAAATGGGGAGGGAGCTGACATGCTCAGTCACCAGGAAGCAGTAGCCACCTGCACTGGGGAGGTGGCAGGACTGCCAGATCAGGTTCTGTGAGAAAGCAGACTGAGATGGTGAGCCGGGGAATGCGCGTGCGACCAGACTGAAAACCATAGCCCCGGAGCACTCACTGGGACTGGACTAAAACCAGGAGCTCGGGAGCACGCCTGACCAGACTGAAAACCGGCGCTCCGGAGCCTGCAGGGAAACACACTGAAAGAGGGAGCTCTGGAGCATGAGCAGGAAGCGGGATGACTGACAGTGTTAGAAGCACAAATGACAGAGACATGCTGGCCCTGGAAATGAGGGCTGGGAGAGCAGCTGTGAGGCACACAACCCAGGTCGCTGCAGGGTTTTTGGCAACACCGACAGAAAAAGAGTTAAAGTGGCCAAGAGAGCTCAGTGGAGATCGGACTGCGATCTCTCTGTTCTGAGACAGAGGCTGGGATTAGGCCACTGCTGCTCTGACTCTCAGAAGAGGCACAGAAAACCGCCAGGGAAAGCCACCAGAGAACAAACGCCCGGAAATACCAGCACACATTGTGCCCATCCTCATCCCCCCTTGCAGGGGACAGGGCGACTCTACCCAAACAGGGTTGCTTGAGTATCAGCGTAGCAGGCCCCTCCCCCAGAAGGCAGGCTGAAAAATCAAGAAGCCCACAACCCTAAGGTCCCTATTAAACAAATGCACACTGCCTGGGTCCTGGTCAATAATTTGGGCTCTGTGCATCCATGCAACCTCTCCTCATCAGAATGACGAGGAGGAGAAATCCCGCCCAGCAAAGAATAGATAATGAGTCTGTGGCCTCTGCCACAGAACTGATGGATATGGATATAACCAAATTCTCAGAAATGGAGTTCAGAGTAACAATGGTCAAGATGATGTGTAGACTTGAAAAAATATTAATGAAAATATTAACGAGAATATAGAATCTCTAAGGGTGGAAATGAGAGTGAATCTGGCAGAAATTAATAATGCTATGAACCAAATGCAGTCTAAACTAGACGCTCTGATGGCCAGGGTCAATAAGGCAGAAGAACGAATTAGTGAATTGGAGAATGGGATGGTAGAAGAGAAAGTTAAAACAGAAACTTGGCTCAAAAAAATCCAATCTCAAGAATGTAGATTATGGGAGATTACTGACTCAATGAAACGTTCCAATGTCAGAATCATCGGCATCCCCGAGGGAATGGAGAAAGAGAGAGGTCTAGAAGAGATATTTGAACAAATTGTAGCTGAGAACTTCCCTAATCTAGCAAAGGAAACAAGCATTCATGTCCAGAGAGGACCCCTTCCAAGGTCAATGACAACAGACCAACACCACATCACGTCATAGTGCAATTCACAAATATTAGATCCAAGGATATAGTATTGAAAGTGGCCAGGGGGAAGAAAATGCTTACGTACAAAGAGGAAAAAATCAGAATAATGTCAGACCTGTCTACAGAGATGTGGCAGGCTAGGAAGGGTTGGCAGGGTATTTTCAAAGCTCTATCTGAGAAGAACATGCAAACAAGGATCCTTACACAGCAAGGCTGTCATTCAGAATTGATGGAGCGATAAGGACCTTCTAGGATCACCAGAACCTGACCAAATTCATAACCACGAAACCAGCCCTACAGGAGATATTGAGGGGGGTTCTATAAAAGTAAAAAGGCCTCAAGAGTGATACAGAACAGACATTTACAACCTATAGAAACAAAGACTTTACAGGCAACATGATATATCTCAATAATCACTCTCAATGTGAATGGCCTAAATGCTCCCATAAAATGCCACAGGGTTGCAGATTGGATCAAAAGACATGACCCATCCATTTGCTGTCTACAAGAGACTCATTTTGAACCTAAAGATACATTCAGACTGAAAGTAAAGGGATGGAATACCATCTTTCACGCCAATGGACCTCAAAAGAAAGCTGGGGTAGCAATTCTCATATCAGACAGATTGGCTTTCAAGTTAAAGACCATAGTTAGAGATACAGAAGGACACTATATTATTCTTAAAGGGTGTATCCAACAAGTGGATCTAACAATTATAAATATCTATGCCCCCAACAGAGGAGCAGTTAGATACACAAGCCAACCCTTAACCAGAATAAAGAGACATATAGATAATAATATGTTAATAGTAGGGGATCTCAACACTTCACTATCAGCAATAGACAGATCACCTAAGCAGAAAATCAACAAAGAAACAAGAGCTTTGAAAGACATACTGGACCAGATGGACCTCATAGATATATACAGAACACTATACCCCAGAACAACAGAATACTCATTCTTTTCGAATGCACATGGAACATTCTCCAGAATAGACCATATACTGGGTCACAGAACAGGTCTCAACCGATACCAAAAGACTGAGGTTATTCCCTGCATATTCTCAGATCACAGTGCTTCGAAACTGGAACTCAATCAAAAGGAGAAATTTGGAAGAAACTCAAACACTTGGAACTAAGAACCATCCTCAAGAATGATTGGGTAAACCAGGTAATAAAGAAGGAGATTAAACAAATTGTGGAGACCAACAAAAATGAAAACACATTGGTCCAAAACATATGGGACACTGCAAAGGTGGTCCTAAGGGGAAAATACATAGCCATGCAAGCCTCACTCAAAAGAATAGAAAAATCTAAAATACAGTTTTTATATTCTCACCTCAAAAAGTTGGAGCTGGAACAGAAGAATAGGCCTAACCCACACATGAGAAGGCAGTTGATCAAGATTAGAGCAGAGAGCAATGAATTAGAAACCAGGAGCACAGTGGAGGAGATCAACAGAACTAGAAACTGGTTCTTTGAAAGAATAAAAAAGATCGAAAAGCCACTGACAAGACTTATTCAAAACAATAGAGAAAGGACATGAATTAATAAGATTATGAAAGGGGAGAGATCAACACCAATGAAATAAGAATGATCATTAGAAACTTTTATCAACAGCTCTATGCCAATAAATTAAACAACCTGGAAGAAATGGATGCCTTTCTGGAAACCCATAAACTAGTAAGACTGAAACAGGAAGAAACTGATTATTTAAACAGACCGATTAATTATGAAGAGCTTGAAGCAGTGAACAAAAACCTCCCCAAAAACAAGAGTCCAGGGCCTGACGGATTCCCCAGGGAATTCTACCAAACATTCAAAGAAGAAATAATACCTATTCTCCTGAAGCTATTTCAAAAAATAGAAACAGAAGGAAAACTACCAAACTCATTCTATGAGGCCAGCATTACCTTGATCCCTAAACCAGGCAAAGACCCCATCAAAAAGGAGAATTTCAGACCGATATCCCTGATGAATATGGATGCCAAAATTCTCAACAAGATCCTAGCTAATAGGATCCAACAGTACATTAAAGGATTATCCATCATGACCAAGTGGGATTGATCCCTGGGATGCAAGGGTGGTTCAACATTCGCAAATTGATCAGTGTGATGGATCACATCAACAAGAAAAGAGTCAAGAACCATATGATCCTCTCAATTGATGCAGAAAAAGCATTTGACAAAATACAGCATCCTTTTCTGATTAAAACCCTTCAGAGTGTAGGAATACAGGGTACATTCTTCAATTTTATAAAAACCATCCGTGAAAAGCCTATGGTGAATACCATTCTCAATGGGGAAAAGCTGGAAGCCTTTCCCTTAAGATCAGGAACACGACAAGGATGCCCACTCTCACCATTATTATTCAACATAGTACTAGAAGTCCTTGCAACAGCAATCAGACAACAAAAAGGGATAAAAGGTATCCAAAATGGCAAAGAAGAAGTCAAACTTTCTCTCTTCACAGATGACATGATACTCTATATGGAAAATGCAAAAGACTCCACCCCCAAACTACTAGAACTTATAGAGCAATTCAGTAATGTGGTGGGATACAAAGTCAATGCTCAGAATTCAGCTGCATTTCTATACATGAACAATGAGACTGAAGAAAGAGAAATTAGGGAATCCATTCCATTTACAATAGCACCAAAAATCATACGTTATCTCAGAATTAACTTAACCAGAGAAGTAAAGGGATCTATATTCTAGAAACTACAAATCACTCTTGAAAGACACTGAAGAAGACACAAAAAGATGGAAAAATGTTCCATGCTCATGGATCAAAAGAATAAACATAGTTAAAATGTCTATGTTACCCAGAGCAATCTAGACTTTCAATGCTATCCCGATCAAAATACTGAGGACATTTTTCAAAGAACTGGAACAAACAGCCCTTAAATTTGTGTGGAACCAGAAAATGCCCTGAATCGCCAAGGGAGTGTTGCAAAAGAAAAACAAAGCTGGGGGCATCACATTGCCGGATTTCAAGCTATACTACAAATCTGTGATCACAAAGACAGCATGGTACTGGCACAAAAACAGGTACATAGACCAATAGAATAGAATAGAGAACCCAGAAATGGACCCTTGGCTCTTTGGGCAACTAATCTTTGACAAAGCAGGAAAAACATCCAGTGGAAAAAAGACAGTCTCTTCAATAAATGGTGCTGGGAAAATTGGACAGCTACATGCAAAAGAATGAAACTTGACCAATCTCTCACACCATACACAAAGATAACTCCAAATGGATGAAAGACCTCGATGTGAGACAGGAATCCATCAAAATCCTAGAGGAGAACATAGGCTGCAACCTCTTTGACATCGGCCACAGCAACTTTTTTCATGACACATCTCCAAAGGCAAGAGAAAGAAAAGAAAAAATGAACTCGTGGAACTTCATCAAGATAAAAATCTTCTGCACAGCCAAGGAAACAGTCAATAAAACTAAGAGGCAGCCCACAGAATGGGAGAAGATATTTGCAAATGACACTAAAGATAAAAGACTGGTATCCAAGATCTACAAAGAACTTCTCAAACTCGATACACAAGAAACAAATAAGCAAATCAAAAAATGGGCAGAAAATGTGAACAGACACTTTTCCAATGAAGACATACAAATGGCTAAGAGATACATGAAAAAATGTTCAAAATCATTAGCCATCAGGGAAATTCAAATCAAAACCACCTTGAGATACCACTTTATGCCAGTTAAAATGGCAAAAATGGACAAGGCAGGAAATAACAAATGTTGGAGAGGATGTGGAGAAAGGGGATCCCTCCTACACTGTTGGTGGGAATGCAAGTTGGTACAGCCACTTTGGAAAACAGTGTGGAGTTCCCTTAAAAAGTAAAAAATTGAGCTACCTTATGATCCAGCAATTGTACCACTGAGTATTTACCCCAAAGATAAGACATAGTGAAGATAAGGGCCATATGCACCCCAATGTTCATAGCAGCATTGTCCACAATAGCTAAATTGTGGAAGGAGCTGAGATGCCCTTCAACAGATGACTGGATTAAGAAGCTGTGGTCCATATATACAATGGAATATTACTCAGCCATCAGAAAGAATGATTACACAACATTTGCAGCAATATGGACAGGACTGCAGGAGATTATGGTAAGTGAAATTAGTCAAGCAGAGAAAGACAATTATCATATGGTTTCACTCATTTATGGAACATAAGAAATAGGAAGATTGGTAGGAGAAGAAATGAAAGAATGAAGGGGGGTAAACAGAAGGGGGAAAGAACCATAAGAGACTGTGGACTCTGGGAAACAAACTGAGGGCTTTAGAGGGGAGGGCAGGGAGGTGGGGATTGGGATAGGCCGGTGATAGGTATTAAGGAGGGCACATATTGCATGGTGCACTGGGTGTTTTACGCAAATAATGAATCATGGAACATTACATCAAAAAGTAAAAATATACTGTATGGTGAGTAACATAACATAATAAAAAATTATTATTAAGAAAAAAAAAGAACCAAACTTTTCATTAGCATATGGATTCGCCAATTGGAATTCTGCATAGTCTTTTCATAATTGATGATTCAATATCTATTGCTGTCCAGTTTTAAGTCTTTTAAGTGAAACAAGAATTTAAAGGCACTCTCAAATTTTTATGGCTCCCCCTTCCCTGATTTTCATTCCCTGACTTTCATAACATTTTGTCGCACCTAATTTTATAGCAGCATTTTGTTTTCGTTTTGGCAACTTACCTTTTATCTAGTTTTTTATACAAAGTCTTTAACTTCCTTTCTGCATTGTTGTCATCAAATATGTAATATCTAAATAAATTATGAAAGCGTAATAAACAGTATAACATAAACAGGTGCGAGATCAAGCACTATCTACTTTTGGTAAGCATACAACTCAACAGAGAGCACAATTAATCTGGCAGATTAGTTTAATGAGACTTAGCTAAAAGACTGTAATCTTATAATTTCTAAGTTTAAACTGTGGGTTTTTTATCTTTCACATTTGGCAACAATAGCTTCTCGAAAATATCGACAGATGTAAATGGAGGGTTAAGTTATTCATGAGGAAATACTACTATTTACTGGATTGTATGACCTCGATACTGACAAAAGCCAAGAACTGATTTAGAGCGAAAAAAAGATCAGGCACAGACATCACAAACAAGTTTTACTTATCTAAAGGATAGAGAATAAAGTCGGTAAGGAGATGCATTTGAGATATCAGCAATATTTTCCTAGTCAGCGGGAACTATCATCTCATAGAAAGCCAGTCCTCACCATCAGAGTGTGCAGTGAGTGAGGTTCAATTGTACTCCTCCAAACCAAGCTTAAATGCAAGCCTTTTTTACACAGTCATATACACATGGATGGAATGGTTCTGCTAATGGGCCAGTTTGTATGTGTGCAGGGGACTACTTTTTGTGTGCCTGGTGCAACTCATCACAACAGAGTATCAGAACAAAGCAAGGTATAGAACAATCTATGGAGACACAGACACACCCCTGCTCTTTCTGAGTTAACACAGCCTAGACTAGTGCTTTGTTGAACATGGAACAAATATCAGTTAGACCAGGTCTAACTGAAGGTCATGCTGATGGGTCTCACACCAGTCAGAGGTCTACAGATGTTAGTAGAAAAAATGTTGCAGTCAAAACATTTGGAAAACCCTTGGCTTACCTGAGGTATCTTTTCAGCAAAGACAATACTTAATATTAATATTAATTATTAGTCAGGAGGAGTCTGTAGCTAGCAAGATCTCCTGAACTAATTTCAACTCAAGACTTTCTTGTTCCTGTTTATGAATTTCCCAATATCTGGATTCTATAGAGCATCACTTGGGAAATGCCCCTGCAACTGGTATCCTGTGTCTATGTCTGTGTCAGCTCCTAACTCTGAGGGCAGAACTTCTTTAGCTTATTCTTGGGTTTCACATTTGATGTTCAAGTGGGACTTTTAGACCTTTGTCCAAAGACCTGCACCATTTTGAGAACTGAAGGGAATTAAAAACAGAGTCAAATATTATCTCCATCTTTGTCTAAAACATAGTCAGAAACTTCTACACATTAAGCAGTTAGATTAATACATGATAGTCATAGTGCTTCCAATAACAAAACCTATGAATTATTGGGTACCTGCTGTGTTTCATATGCTGTGCTAGCTTCCTTATATATGTGATCTCACATGAATCCCCAAACACTAGTAGATATTTATTTACTATTATTATTTTTTTAGAGAGAGTGAGAACATACATGCATGCAGTGGGGAGGGGAGGGAGAGTGGGAGAGAGAGAGAATCCCAAGCAGGCTCCATGCACAGTGCAGAGACTGATGTGAGGCTCAATCTCCCCACCCTGAGATCATGACCTGAGCTGAAATCAAGAGTAGGATCCTTAACCAACTGAATCACCCAGGTGCCCCTAG
The DNA here is from genome assembly GCF_002007445.2 of Ailuropoda melanoleuca. Taxonomy (NCBI): domain Eukaryota; kingdom Metazoa; phylum Chordata; class Mammalia; order Carnivora; family Ursidae; genus Ailuropoda; species Ailuropoda melanoleuca. The sequence goes on from NC_048227.1 coordinate 39,102,573, forward strand.
TAGATATTATTATTCCCATTTTCATATGAGGAAACTGAGGCTTAAAGATGTTAAATCCCTTGCCCAAAGCACACAACTAGTAAGTCTCAGAGATGGAATCGAAATCCAGATCTCTTGACTCTCACGCATGTTCTCTCTCTTACTACCTCACCCATACACCTCCCTGTGCATGAATGTTAGTGCTACAGTAGGTAAAGAAGAGAGATGGGGCATCCAAGAGCTCATGAGTGATTGAGACTGAGACAAATGCTCAAAGTGAATCATGTGCAAATTTTAGGTAAATAAACGAAAGAGAAAAGCCATTCCAAGTAAAGGGAAAAGTAAAAGCAAATGTGGATTGGGAACTGAACAGAGTTAAGAGGCATATCATTAATCTAAAATTATTTTCTTCATAACCAAAATATTATTAGGCCAAAATACAATATATGGGAGGCTACCTGAGCTGGTCAAGAATAAGACTGCAGCGTTTAAAAGAGTCAGCGATGCTCATGAATCTGCCCTGAGGGAGTAGAAGCCGTCTGAAGAATGACCAGCAGCCTCCAGACAGATTGGCTTCTGGCTGGTTAGCCTGGCCTGAGGCCCCTGGGAAAGGCTCTACATTCGGGAAAACATGGTGAGAAAGCTAGAGCAGCCCTGCTCTTTCTAAGAAGCTGAGAACGATGGTGGAGAGAGTGGCTGGCTGATTCCCCTCCAAGGTGGGAGGAAGTGTTTTAACTCTATGGATTCTTCTTGTCCTCTCAAACTTTCCCCCTTTCCTGGAGAGCCACCACAAAACAAAGAAAGCAGCAAACAGACAATAAATGATGACTGAATTGCACACAGATTAACAAGAGACTGGTCTCAGGGTAAATGTGCTAGGCTAGTCACATCATTATTTTAGAGTAGCTAAAATTTTTGGTAATTTTAGTCCTGCCCTACCCCACCGCTATCACTTCCCTCTCATGAATGCCGGGCTAATCTTCCTGCTTTATTTCTCCTTCTGCTAACAAAGCTTATGGCCATGGAATAATCACTGGAAGGAGTCCCCTGTGTTTAGAGCAGTATTACTAGGCTGAATGTTTGCCTAGCATCTATTCATCTATTGACATCACACTATATGTTTACACCAATTTGGTAACAAAAAGATGGGTGGTTAGTCCTGAATCAGTTACTACAACAGTTTCTGAACTGTTAAATCATTCAACTTCTTTATTAAGGATGTTTGTTCTGCCAAATCCTCCAAATAAGCTTCCACTTGGGGCAGTATCAGATGTCAAAAAAATCACTTTTCTATAACCTATCTTATAATGTTAGCCAGTTTTAACAAATGGCCTTAAAGCTTTTTTTTTAAATAAAGTGTTATCTACTTAAAATGATGCTGTACAGTTATCAGAGAATAAGAACTCAGTCATATGTATCCTAAAATCTACATTTTAGTACCAAGTGATTCACTCTAAAGATGAGTTGTCATTTTAGCCATGAATTCATAATCCTTATTTAACTGAAACACAAAGCACCCAAAATAAAATCATAGTGTTATAAATGCATGAAAAACAAAAATAAAGCAAGAGGTATTTGGACATTTGAACAAGGTAAGAACATGTATCTCACAAGTGAAAATCCTTCCACATTGAATGAAAATAAGATACCAAGGCATATATAAATATGATTCCCACTGGGTGAGAAAATGAGCCCAGTGAAAAATTACAGACTTCTGGCATTTCATTTCTTTGATGGTCACTATGCTAAGATTTCACACTTCTACTGAGATATATATTTTATGCAAATAACACATCCGTTCATCTTAATAGATGTGCACTATGTGGTCTAAAATTTGTTGAGTAACTTTTCAAGAGTTACTTTTCAAAAACATAGGGATAGGGATAGGTACCAGACCAGCAGGGACATCCACGGAATCAGCCTGAGACGCAGGAAGATACATCTGGATCTCTACAAATGAACATCTCCAGCACTGAGTCAAGGAACGAAGCAGGGAGCCGTGAAACTGCACACAGATATGGGAAGATAAACAGAAGGGGGAGGGAGTCACCGTGTCAGGGCGCCGGGAAGCGGTAGCCACCTGCACGGGGGAGCGGACAGACCGTGGACCTGCATGCTAGAGACAGCAGACTGAGAACGGGAGCTCCGGGAGTGCGCGCGGGGCGGCTGGCGGCTGGCGGCTGGCGGGCCACCTGCACCAGGGAGCGGGCGGACCCGCACCCTGGAAACAGCAGACTGAGTCCGTGAGCCAGGAGGGTGCACCACCAAGCATCTCACGGAGCTCCGGAGCTCCGGTGTGCTCACTGGATTCAGGCTGAGACCAGGAGCTCCGGGAGCGTGCGTGGGGCGGCTGGCGGCTGGCGGCTGGAAGGCCACCTGCACGGGGGAGCAGGCGGACTCGCGGTCAACACCCGCGAGACACCAGATGGAGACCGGGAGCTCCGGGAGCCCAAGAGCTCCGGGAGACCCCGTGGGGCGGCTGGCGACTGGCCGCTGGCGGGGTTGGAAACACAAAGGACAGAGACGCGCCGGCCCTGGAAGTGAGGGCTGGGACGCCGGGTGTGGGGCGCACAGACTGGGATGCTGCAGGGTGGAGCAGCACCAACAGAAACAGAGTTAAAGTGGCCAGAACACCAGTGGAGAACGATCCGCGATCCCTCTGTTCTGAGACAGAGGCTGAATTTCAGCCGCTGCTGCTCTCTCAGAAGAGGCATAGCAAACCGCCAGGGAAAGCCGCCAGAGAACAAAAGCCCGGAAATACCGGCTCACAGGGTGCCCATCCCCATCCCCCCTCGCAAGGGACACAGAGACTCTACCCAAACAGGGTTTTCTGAGTACCTGCAGGCAGGCCCCTCCCCCAGAAGGCAGGCTGAAAAATCAAGAAGCCCACAACCCGGAGCGCCTGAGTGGCGCAGTCACCAAGCACCTGTCTTCGGATTAGGGTGTGATCACAACGCTCCGTAAGGAGTCCTTCATCGGGCTTCTCCACCGGGAACCTGCTTCTTCCTCTCCCACTCCTCTGCTTGGGTTCCCTTTCTTGCTGACTGTCTCTCTCTCTCTCAAATAAATAAATAAACTCTTTAAGGAAGAAGCCCACATCCCTAAGATCTCTATAAAACAAGGGCGCACGGCCTGGGTCCCAGTCAACACTTGGGCTCTGGACAACCCTGCAATCTCTCTTCATCAGAATGACGAGAAGGAGAAGTCCCCCCCAGCAAAGAAAAGATAATGAGTCTGTGGCCTCTGCCACAGAATTGGCCTCGGCCACAGAATTAATACATATGGATGTATCCCAATTATCAGAAATGGAATTCAGAGCAACAATGGTCAAGATGATGAGTAAACTTGAAAAAAGCATCAGAGAAAGCGTTGCTGAGAATATAGAATCCCTAAGGGCAGAAATGAGAGCGAATCTGACAGAAATTAAAAATTCTATGGGCCAAATACAGTCAAAACTAGAGGCTCTGACGGCCAGGGTCACCGAGGCAGAGGAACGCGTTAGCGAATTGGAGGATGGGTTAGTAGAAGAAAAAACGAAAATAGAAGCTGGTCTTAAAAAAATCCACGCCCACGAATGTAGATTACGGGAGATTACTGACTCTATGAAACGATCCAATGTCAGAATCATCGGCATCCCTGAAGGGGTGGAGAAAAACAGAGGTCTAGAAGAGATATTTGAACAAATTGTAGCTGAAAACTTCCCTAATCTAGCAAGGGAAACAAGCATTCGTGTCCAAGAGGCAGAGAGGACCCCATCCAAGCTCAACCAGGACAAACCTACGCCACGGCATGTCATAGTGCAATTCGCAAATATTAGATCCAAGGATACAGTATTGAAAGCGGCCAGGGCAAAGAAATTTCTCACGTACCAAGGCAAAGGTATCAGGATTACGTCAGACCTGTCTACAGAGACCTGGAATGAGAGAAAGGCTTGGGGGGGCATTTTTAAAGCTCTTTCAGAGAAAAACATGCAGCCAAGGATCCTTTATCCAGCAAAGCTGTCATTCAGAATTGATGGAGAAATAAAGACGTTCCAAAATCGCCAATCATTAACCAATTTCGTAACCACGAAACCAGCCCTACAGGAGATATTAAGGGGGGCTCTATAAAGGTAAAAAGGCCCCAAGAGTGATACAGAGCAGCAAGTCACAACCGATACAAAGACTTTAAAGAGAAATGGCATCATTAAAATCATATCTGTCAATAATCTCTATCAATCTAAATGGCTTAAACTCTCCCATAAAACGCCACAGGGTTGCAGATTGGATAAAAAGACATGACCCATCCATTTGCTGTCTACAAGAGACTCATTTTGAACCCAAAGATGCATTCAGACTTAGAGTAAGGGGATGGAGTACCATCTTCCACGCAAATGGACCTCAAAAGAAAGCTGGAGTAGCAATTCTCATATCAGATAGACTGGATTTTAAACTAGAGGCCATAGAGAGAGATACAGAAGGGCACTATATTATTCTTAAAGGAAGTATTCAACAAGTGGATATGACAATTATTAATATATATGCCCCCAACAGGGGAGCAGCAAGATACACAAGCCAACTCTTAACCAAAATAAAGAGACATATAGATAAGAACACAGTAATAGTAGGGGACCTCAACACCCCACTATCAGAAATAGACAGAACACCCTGGCAAAAACTAAGCAAAGAATCAAAGGCTTTGAATGCCATACTCGACGAGTTGGACCTCATAGATATATATAGAACACTACACCCCAGAACCAAAGAATACTCATTCTATTCAAATGCCCATGGAACATTCTCAAGAATAGATCATGCTCTGGGACACAAAACAGGTCTCAGCCAATACCAAAAGATTGAAATTATCCCCTGCATATTCTCAGACCACAACGCTCTGAAATTGGAACTCAACCACAAGGAAAAACCTGGAAGAAACTCAAACACTTGGAGGCTAAGAACCATCCTGCTCAAGAATGACTCGATAAACCAGGAAATCAAAAAACAAATTAAACAATTTATGGAGACCAACGAGAATGAATACACAACGGTCCAAAACCTATGGGATACTGCAAAGGCAGTCCTAAGGGGGAAATACATAGCCATCCAAGCCTCACTCAAAAGAATAGAAAAATCTAAAATGCAGTTTCTATATTCTCACCTCAAGAAACTGGAACAGCAACAGAGGGACAGGCCTAACCCACTGACAAGGAAGGAGTTGACCAAGATTAGAGCAGAAATCAATGAATTAGAGACCAGAACCACAGTAGAGCAGATCAACAGGACTAGAAGCTGGTTCTTTGAGAGAATCCATAAAATTGATAGACCACTGGCAAAACTTGTCCAAAAACAAAGAGAAAGGACTGAGATTATTAAAATTATGACTGAAAAGGGAGAGGTCACGACCAGCACCATTGAAATTGCAAGGATTATTAGAAACTTTTATCAACAGCTATATGCCAAAAAACTAAACAATCTGGAAGAGATGGAGGCCTTCCTGGAAACCTATAAACTACCAAGACTGAAACAGGAAGAAATAGATTTCTTAAATAGGCCAATTAACTATGAAGAAATTGAGTCAGTGATAAACAACCTTCCAAATAATAAAACTCCAGGCCCAGACGGTTTTCCTGGGGAATTCTACCAAACATTCAAAGAAGAAATAATACCTATTCTCCTAAAGCTATTTCAAAAAATAGAAACAGAAGGAAAGCTACCAAACTCATTCTATGAGGCTAATATTACCTTGATCCCCAAACCAGGCAAAGACCCCCTCAAAAAGGAGAATTACAGACCGATTTCTCTAATGAATATGGATGCCAAAATCCTCAACAAGATCCTTGCTAATAGAATCCAACAGTACATTAAAAGGATTATCCATCATGACCAAGTGGGATTCATACCTGGGATGCAAGCATGGTTCAACACTCGCAAATCAATCAATGTGATACATCATATCAACAAGAAAAGACTCAAGAACCATATGATCCTCTCAATTGATGCAGAAAAAGCATTTGACAAAATACAGCATCCTTTCCTGATTAAAACCCTTCAGAGTGTAGGAATAGAGGGTACATTTCTCAATCTCATAAAAGCCATCTATGAAAAGCCTACTGCAAGCATTATTCTCAATGGGGAAAAGCTGGAAGCCTTTCCCTTAAGATCAGGAACACGACAAGGATGCCCACTCTCGCCACTATTATTCAACATAGTACTAGAAGTCCTTGCAACAGCAATCAGAAGACAAAAAGGGATCAAAGGTATCCAAATCGGCAAAGAAGAAGTCAAACTGTCTCTCTTTGCAGATGACATGATACTCTATATGGAAAACCCAAAGGAATCCACTCCCAAACTATTAGAAGTTATAGAACAATTCAGTAAGGTGGCAGGATACAAAATCAATGCCCAGAAATCAGTTGCATTTCTATACACGAATAACGAGACTGAAGAAAGAGAAATTAGGGAATCCATCCCATTTACAATAACACCAAAAACCATGCGTTACCTTGGAATTAACTTAACCAGAGACGTAAAGGACCTATATCCTAGAAACTATAGATCACTTTTGAAAGATATTGAGGAAGACATAAAAAGATGGAAAAATATTCCATGCTCATGGATTGGAAGAATTAACATAGTTAAAATGTCCATACTACCCAGAGCAATCTACACTTTCAATGCTATCCCGATCAAAATACCGAGGACATTTTTCAAAGAACTGGAACAAATAGTCCTTAAATTTGTATGGAACCAGAAAAGGCCCCGAATCTCCAAGGAACTGTTGAAAAGGAAAAACAAAGCTGGGGGCATCACAATGCCGGATTTCGAGCTGTACTACAAAGCTGTGATCACAAAGACAGCATGGTACTGGCACAAAAACAGACACATCGACCAATGGAACAGAATAGAGAACCCAGAAATGGACCCTCGGCTCTTTGGGCAACTAATCTTTGATAAAGCAGGAAAAAACATCCGGTGGAAAAAAGACAGTCTCTTCAATAAATGGTGCTGGGAAAATTGGACAGCTACATGCAAAAGAATGAAACTTGACCACTCTCTCACACCATACACAAAAATAAACTCCAAATGGATGAAAGACCTCAATGTGAGACAGGAATCCATCAAAATTCTAGAGGAGAACATAGGCAACAACTTCTATGACATCGGCCAGAGCAACCTTTTTCACGACACATCTCCAAAGGCAAGAGAAATAAAAGATAAAATGAACTTATGGGACTTTATCAGGATAAAGAGCTTCTGCACAGCCAAGGAAACAGTCAAAAAAACTAAGAGACAGCCCACGGAATGGGAGAATATATTTGCAAAGGACACCACAGATAAAGGACTGGTATCCAAGATCTACAAAGAACTTCTCAAACTCAATACACGAGAAACAAATAAACAAATCATAAAATGGGCAGAAGATATGAACAGACACTTTTCCAATGAAGACATACAAATGGCTAACAGACACATGAAAAAATGTTCAAAATCATTAGCCATCAGGGAAATTCAAATCAAAACCACACTGAGATACCACCTTACGCCAGTTAGAATGGCAAAGATAGACAAGGCAAGAAACAACAATTGTTGGAGAGGATGTGGAGAAAGGGGATCCCTCCTACATTGTTGGTGGGAATGCAAGTTGGTACAGCCACTCTGGAAAACAGTGTGGAGGTCCCTTAAAAAGTTAAAAATTGAACTACCCTATGACCCAGCCATTGCACTACTGGGTGTTTACCCCAAAGATACAGACGTAGTAAAGAGAAGGGCCATATGCACCCCAATGTTCATAGCTGCATTGTCCACAATAGCCAAATCATGGAAGGAGCCGAGATGCCCTTCAACAGATGACTGGATTAAGAAGCTGTGGTCCATATATACAATGGAATATTACTCAGCTATCAGAAAGAACGAATTCTCAACATTTGCTGCAACATGGACGGCACTGGAGGAGATAATGCTAAGTGAAATAAGTCAAGCAGAGAAAGACAATTATCATATGGTTTCTCTCATCTATGGAACATAAGAACTAGGATGAACAGTAGGGGAAGAAAGGGATAAAGAAAGGGGGGGTAATCAGAAGGGGGAATGAAACATGAGAGACTATGGACTATGAGAAGCAAACTGAAGACTTCAGAGGGGAGGGGGTTGGGGGAATGGGATAACCTGGTGATGGGTAGTAAGGCGGGCACGTATTGCATGGTGCACTGGATGTTATACGCAACTAATGAAGCATCGAACTTTGCATCGGAATCCGGGGATGTACTGTATGGTGACTAACATAATATAATAATAAAATATTAAAAAAAAAAACTTAGGGATAAAATTTCAACAAGAAACAATTGAATCACGTAGAATATCCCCAAAACTCCTCTCTTAAACTTGCAGCAATTAAACATCTGATAATCTTCTGAATCTCTTATTACTGCTCTTAAGTAACTCTAGTTCTAAAACTCTAGGTGAGCCTGATTCCACAGTTTCTCTATTTTAATAATCATTTTAGTTGTGACATGCATAAACCATCAAAATTGTGAAAAATGACTGGAGTTTATGTAAGGATTCTATATTAGTTTGCTAGGGATGCCATAATAAAATACCATAGACTGGTGGCCTAAACAACAGAAATTTATTTTGTTCAAGTTCTGTAGGCCAGAAGTCCAAGTCTAAGGTCTGGCAGGGCTGGTTTCTCATGAAGTCTTTCTCCTTGGGTTGCAGATGGCTGCCTTCTTGCTGCTGTGTCCTCACATAACCTTTCCCTTGTGCATAAGCATTCCTCATGTCTTTTCCTCTTCTTATAAGGATATCACTTTTATTAGATTAGGGCCCCATCCTTAAGACCTCATTTAACCTTAACTACCTCTTTAACTATTCTAATGCAGTCGCATTAGGGGTTTGGGCTTCAACTTACAAATTTTGAGGGACAGAATTTAGTCCAGAACAGACTCACCTATTTCCAATGATCACTTACTGGGTATATTAATAATATTCAACATCAACAAGCATTTACCATCAATTTCATGATCATCATCAAGTATTTTGCAAATGTCTAGTACCTGCTTTGCTAAGCAAGTTGCTAACCAAGAAAACATCATATTTTTATATGTTTTGCAGTTTAAGAGGGGTTTTCGAGTACACTTTCTCATTCAATCCTCACAACTACCCACTCTAATATTATCAAGTCAAGATTATTATCCTCGTCTTAAAGGTGCAGAACAGACAGGGAGAGACTGACTTGCCCAAGATAGAATAATAAATGATGACTGCAGGACTAGGTATTTGTCTCCTGTTGCTTCTTTTAACCCCGAATTGTGATATTGATTAGATTTAGAATAGCCTAGGACACCTGGGTGGCTCAGTCAGTTAAGCAGGTCATGATTTCAGAGTCCTGGGACTGAGTCCATTTCAGGCTCCTTGCTCAGTGGGGAGATTACTTCTTCCTCTGCCTGCAGCTCCCCCTGCTTGTGCTCTCTCTTTCTCTCTCTGACAAATAAATAAACAAAATCTTTAAAAAAATTTTTAGAAGGACCCTGCCTTGGAAAAACTGCAGTCATGAATAGTAAGGTGAACAATGTTATATTAGTTGTAAATTATTAAGAGAATAAAAAAGTTTGAATTGGACTCCGTGGCCATAAGCAGTTTCCCATGGCTGACCATCTTCAGAACCTGCTAAGATTATAGTCCTAGGGAGAGAATATGGTAAGGAGTCTAGAGCAGTAATGGGCATATAGTAGGCACTCTATTAATGTATATTAAATGAATAAATATTGAATAAATCCAGGAAGGCCCAGTAACTGGCCCACAGAGAGTCTTCAATGTTGTTGAATGATTAAATGGTAGAGTTAGCTTATTTCTAAGGATATGTGATACTGAATGGAAATGAAAAGCATTTCAGAATGTCTTGCCACACCCACCTTTCCAGCTCAGCTCAAGAAGCTCGTCAAGATTCCCTCGTTCCTCCCCATGTGTCCACATCTCCTCCTGTCTATCCCTAAGAATCACTTCTCATGGTCCTCAATCTAAGCCATGTACATAAATCTCAGTCTGCCCCTTAGACTGGGAACTCCCAAAAGACTGAGTCGTTGTCTTACCCTTATCTCCCACAATGCTTTGCACATAATAGGCACATATTAAATATGGAATTGAATCAAAGTTTGCTTATAACCCACACACAAAAGTAGGAGCTCCCTCTGGGCTCTTTGGAAGATTAGTGCTTTCTCTCACACTTTATGCTCAGATTTTATCCTCACTACTAGATATGTATTGAATTTTTTTTTTTAATTTCAGAAAAGACATCTGGAATGGTGAAGCAATTCCCTTATGCTTCTGTGGTTTGAAGCTAAAAGGCAATTAGACTTTACTCTCTTAAAACCGTCTGGTTTTTCCATTCAAAGTTTCACAAAACTTTTTTTTTCCTATTTCAAAGGTTCAGCGATATCAGAAACACAGGGAGGTTTTAGAGAACGTTGAGAAAATTGGGCGATTTGGAGCTTCAGTTACATCTGCAATAGCAAATGTAAACAGGAATTTGCAAAAGAGTCCTCCAACTAGAAAGTTCTCCTATCCAAACACCTTGCAAAACAGGAGCCAGCTGTAGCAGGTATAAAAACACTGAAAAGTTTTTTTGGGCAGGTGCTGATTGAAATGGAAATTTTATACAACAAAATTGATTATACTTTAAAAATGTAAAACTCTAAGAAGAAAAATGAAATACAAATAAGACTAGGTTTCAAAGATTTCTATTTAATGTTTCTCTTTATGCTGGGTTGGTTTTTTTTTCCCCCAAGTTGTAAAAAATTCCGTGGCTGCAGCTGCAGAGAACAAGGGCCTCAGAGAATAGGTATCTATCTAATGCAAAGAAGGGCCATGAAGTGAGCCAGAATCATGGTTGCCACCTAAGCTAACAAATCAGTTCCCACCATCAAGGAAGTCAAAATCCACTTTGGACTTTCTAGGCACCAAAACTTGGTAGGTACTAACGTTAAGTATCCCATGACCCAATGCTCATGCCCCATCTTCTTTGTGAATCTGCCTCCCCCTTTTCTCTATTTGGTTGACAGGTAAGTAAAGAGATTTGAAACAGACCAGACAAGAAACAGAATAAAACATTTATTCAAAATTTTACGCTCAAAACCTAGATTTGTTGTGATTTTTCACTGGGATTTGATTATAATATATTTCAAAGACATAATGCCTTTTAAAATCTAAATAGAATTTCACTGAAGTAGAATACAAGGACTTGAATTTTATTATAGGGTAATTTTTTAGAGAGATTTGTAATATTTAAATCCCACTTGATACAGAAGTTTTGAGGATTGGAGAGATGCAGTTGCACAAAGCTGTGAACGGAATCATTTTCAGAACAGTGACGTTCATAACAATCCCAATTGGGGAGAATAAATGGTACATGGTCGTAATCATCACTTTGTCCAAAGGAAAACCTGTTATGTTTGGCTCATATACAGGCAGTGATGTTAAGCATCTCTTCTTTCCTATCTTTTTAAGCAATAGTTCTCAATAAGACAAACAGCAGGTGATCAGTGGAAGGTGCCAGGAGGAGATTTGGTTCAGCTGGGAAGGTTTTTAAACTACAACACCCCCTCCCCATCTGTGCCAGAACCAGATACAAAAGAAGAGGGAAAGCATCTATAATTTAATAAAGTTTCCCAGGTGATTTCCATTAGCCTCCAGCTCTTATTAAAACAATCAAACAAGGGGCACCTGGGTGGCTTAGTTTGTTAAGCGTCTGACTTTTGATTTTGGCTCAGGTCATGATCCCAGGGTCATGAGATAGAGCCCCAGGTCGAGCCCCCCTGTTGAGCCCTGAGTCTGGGCTCTGTGCTCAGAGGGGAGTTCGCTTCCTCCTTCACCCTCTCCCTGTCCCTCTGCCCTTCTCCCCGCTTACCCTCTCTCTCTCTCCCCCTCTCTCAAATAAATAAATAAATCTTTAAAAAACAAACAAACAAAAAACCTCACTGTGTTTTAAGCAATTGAGGATAACTACTTTTATGACAAGTCAAAGGAGGAAAACAAAACCTATTTTGTAGTGTAATTTAAAAAAAAAGGAAAAAAAACATATCCTGTAGTCATACAATTAAAGATTCTAGAACCAAAAAAAAAGTGTAGAGATCACAATTCCCAACTTCCTCATTTTGCAGTTGAAGAAACTGAACATTAGAGAGGTTTGATTACTTAATGTTAGAGACAATAAGGTTTTGCAACTAAGAGAGCTTTTTCTATGTCAAATCTACATACAATAGAAAGTTGAATCAATGAATGTGTATTTAGAGCACAGTTTAGCAAACAATTATTGAGCACTTACTCTGTGGTAGGTATTTCAGTTGCATACGTTATTTCTAAGCCTCACATCTGCTTTGTAAGACAAGTACCATTTTCTCTATTTTACATATTGGATAGGGAAGGACAAAGCCACAGAGAAGGTAATCTTCCGAAGATCACATAAATAATATCCTTCGAGCTGGGATTTTAACTCAGGCTATCTAACATCAGAGCCGGCACACCTAACATGATGTGGTTCTCCTCTGCCTACCATGTACCCAGCACTCTGCCAGTTTCTGTAGATTCAATTCCGCCTTTCATGGAGCTAGCACAGATAATAAAAAAGTAAACCAATGATTATATACTTACAAGTTCTGGTAAGTACCACAAAGAACAAAGCATTATAAAAGGGAACACCTTAGTTTATGAGGTCAGGGAAGATAAATGGTATCTAAACTGAGGCTGAGAAGGGGCCATTCACATGAAAAGAGTAAAGCACAGAAAATAGCATATGCCAGGGCCCTGAGAGAGGAGTTCCTCAAGGAACTGAAAGGAGACCTTTATGACTAGAAAGTGGGTAATATTCCAAAATGTATAGAAAAGATGGGAGAGGTAAAGAAAGCCAGGTCATGCAGAGCCGGGTAGCCATTACAAGAGCTAAGGAGTTTGAATGTATGCCTCAGTGGGCAGTACGGATGTCCTCCCGGTGGGTGTGGGGGAGGTTGAAAGGAAAAGGGGGAGAATGCATCCTGCTCCCCTGATGTGTAGGGCACCTGAATACACTACCTAATTTTTCTCCTGCTGTCACCTATTTGAGTCCTTTGTCATCCCCCAACCCCCTTCTTTATATATGGTCTTCCTTTTCATGAAACTACTGTTATCATTCGTAATGACTCCAACATTCGTAAGATTATCTACCTGGGATTCTGGTTTGCTTAATGACACTATCTGTAATGTGCTTCCCTCCACTCCACCCCAGTCACTCACACTATGATTAAATCCTAGGCTCTCCATTTTATCAGCAGAAATTGCCCCACCTTCAAAAAAATCTCAATTTCAAGCATTTAATTCTCTAATTACTGCTTTCAATCTAACTCACTTGTTCAATACCCTCTCTGAAAAAATTCTTGAACCTTTTTAAGACCTCCATTCTATGGACCCCATCATTTTCAGCTCATTTTCTCTATGCCTCTCTCCCTCTAAACATAAGTACAGTAGAAAATAAAAACCCTGGTTGATGCCAATATTTGCCATGGTTAGCCAAACAGCTGAACACTGATGAAGAAAATCACATACATTGACTGACTTCCCATAACATTCATGACCACAAACCCTAATAGAACTTCAAAATGCCAGCAGTATGACTATATTCCCCCATTGCTTTGTCATTCTCTGAGATGGTTATTTACACCATTTCTCACTCCTTAATTATTTCCCATTCCCTCATTTGGTCCCCTCACCCATGTTTCATTAAGCAAATAAGAGCCATCAAGCAGGAACTCACTCACCTCCTATTTCCAAACCATAAACCTTCCTGCATCAACACTTACTTTCTACCCCTTCCCACTTCTTAAAATGGGGCAGGGGGAAGGAGTCTTTCCTGCTCTTTGAGTTCAAATTTTACTTTTCTGAATCCTGTCTCTCTGGCCTCAAGATCTTCACCCTGGCATTATCTCCTCTCTCTCTCCCATATTAATTCTGTCTCTACTGTGCTGTGTCCATCAACCTCAAAACACTCTCTAAAGTTTGTTCTTAAAAGAAGGGAAACAAACCTCTATCCATTTCCCCTACATTGCACTTCCTCTCCATTTCTCTACTCTTCATAGAATCTCTCAAAATTTTCCACTTCCTCAGCCTCTGTTCCCTCCTCCATCCCCAACCTTTTGTCTTCTGACACTATGAACCCACAGGCTTTCTGTCAGTCATCAACACCACCATGTTGCCAATCCTAGTGGTCAATTCCCTATTCATCTTCTCAATAGCAGCTAACATGGTTAAGCACGCCTGACCTGATACTCTCTCCCTTGTTTTTGTGACACTATACTGCCTTGGTCTTCCTCTTACCTCACGAAAGTTCCTTGTCAGTCCTCTGCTGGGATCCTCCTTCTCCATCTGACTTCTGGTTCTTCCTCCTGTATCCTTCCTACTATAAATATAAGGAATCCCCATTGCTTTGTCCAGAGTTGCTTCTTATCTCAAAACTCTTTCTCTTCCCACCTCCCAGGTGAATAAATAACATGCATGTGCTGATGACTTCCAAACTTACATGTCTGGCCCCCAAACTATTCTCTGAGCTTTTGACTTATTTATCAATCACTCACTTGATTTCTTTACTTGATATCTAAAAGGCACTCAGAATTAATCTGATCAAACTGCATCGCTCATTCTTTTCCCAAAATGTGATTCTCCTCTAGTTTGCCCCACATTTCCCTCTCTGTTGCTTTGTCTTTGCCTCATGCCTTGTCCTTCCTCCCATCCCAGCACGACAATTAATTAGTACACCTGGCCTTTAATCAATCTAGTTGCTCTCCTCTCTACTGCTATCACCTGGTGCAAGACAACATCATTTCTCTCCTGGTGAGCACCAGTCTTGTATAGGTCCAGTGCTGATCCCAGGTATGGTTGGGTCCTATCTAAGGGGGATTACAAGTCAACAAGCACAGTGATTTGTATTTCCAGGGTAAAAGCTAGTTCATTAGCGTTTGAACATGAACTGTGTTTTCCCAACCTATGGCATTTCACTTTCTTCCTACAGTTTCCCTGGGTCCTAGCTAGTAATACCTATTCTTCTGCCCTTCTTTCATGCTATAGTGTAAAAGACAAATGTATAAGAGACAATGTTGATTCACACAGTTTTTAATAGGAATGAATACCTCTGTCAAAAATATAGAAATACAAAAATATGAGATTCAGGCAACAATCAGCCAAGGAGAACTGCAAAAGGCAGTGTCAGGGTATACATTCCAACAGTTTTTGTGTATCCACTGAACCTAAAAATGGCATTACTGTGTACAAGACCTGAGGAAGAGAAAGATGTCTGTGTACCTCATTAGACCTTAATGATCGATGTGCTGGCCCAGCTAAGCACCATTTGGTGACTGTGTGTGATAATTTAATATTGTCTTCTAAGTATGATGTGATTGCCTCTTCTATGACTCTGGAATCTGTCTTACAAACACCAATGGCCACAAATAAGTGCATAGTCGACAGTGCGTATTTAATGCATGATTTGAAAAGCACATAATTTCAAAAACTTAAAACTAGGAGAGCTTTCCATGTGAGTAAATCCCCCCACACATTGATTGATAATGAATAGTAGAGCTAATCATCATTCACATAATCTTTCCATTCATGAATTCTAATTTCTGCAGTGAACAACGCTTCTTCAAACTGACTTCAGACAACTGACTCCACTGGAAACACTAAACACTAAAGATATTAAATGGCTGGGGTGCCTGGGTGGCTCAGTCATTAAGCATCTCCCTTAGGCTCAGGGTGTGATCCCAGGGACCTGGGATCGAGCCCCATATCAGGCTTCCTGCTCCTCTGGGAGCCTGCTTCTTCCTCTCCCACTCCCTCTGCTTGTGTTCCCTCTCTTGCTGGCTGTCTCTCTCTCTGTCAAATAAATAAATTAAAAACCTTTTAAAAAAAGATATAAAATGGCTTTTCACAGAATGATGGAGTTTTGAGACTTTGTCAAAATAACTAATTGAGATCTTATAGATATAAAACCATAAGAAGAGATACATTGGAAATTCAAACAGAAACTTTGATTAAAATATGGATTTCTAATTATGACTGGTTTCTTTTTTAATATTTTTTATTATATTATGTTAGTCACCATACAGTACATCCCTAGTTTTTGATGCAAAGTTCCATGATTCATTATTTGCATATAACACCCAGTGCACCAAGCAATACGTGCCCTCCTTAATACACATCACCAGCCTATCCCATTCCCCCACCCCTCTCCCCTCTGAAGACATCAGTTTCTTTCCCAGAGGCCATAGTCTCTCATGGTTCATTCCCCTTCTGTTTACCCCCTTTTCTTCTTCCCTTTCTTCTCCTACCGATCTTCCTACTTCTTATGTTCCATAAATGAGTGAAACCATATGATAATTGTCTTTCTCTGCTTGACTTATTTCACTTAGCATTATCTCCTCCAGTCCCGTCCCCGTTGTAGCAAATGTTAAGAAACTGTTCTTTTTGATGGCTGAGTAATATTCCATTGTATATATGGACCACATTTCTTTTTTTTATGTTTTTTTATTATATTATGTTAGTCACCATACAGTACTTCTCTGGTTTTTGATGTAAAGTTCGATGATTCATTATTTGCATATAACACCCAGTGCACCAAGCAATACGTGCCCTCCTTAATACACATCACCAGCCTATCCCATTCCCCCACCCCTCTCCCCTCTGAAGACATCAGTTTCTTTCCCAGAGGCCATAGTCTCTCATGGTTCATTCCCCTTCTGTTTACCCCCTTTTCTTCTTCCCTTTCTTCTCCTACCGATCTTCCTACNTCCCCTACCGATCTTCCTAGTTCTTATGTTCCATAGATGAGAGAAACCATATGATAATTATCTTTCTCTGTTTGATTTATTTCACTTAGCATTATCTCCTCCAGTGCCATCCATGTTGCAGCAAATGTTGAGAAATTGTTCTTTTTGATAGCATCTTTTTGAAGGGCATCTCGGCTCCTTCCACGATTTAGCTATTGTGGACAATGTTGCTATGAACATTGGGGTACATATGGCCCTTCTCTTCACTACGCCTGTATCATTGGGGAAAATACCCAGTAGTGCAATGGATGGATCATAGGGTAGCTCAATTTTTAACTTTTTAAGGGACCTCCACACTGTTTTCCAAAGTGGCTGTGCCAACTTGCATTCCCACCAACAATGTAGGAGGGACCCCCTTTCTCCACATCCTCTCCAACATTTGTTGTTTCCTGCCTTGTCCATTTTTGCCATTTTAACTGGCATAAGGTGGTATCTCAATGTGGTTTTGATTTGAATTTCCCTGATGGCTAATGATTTTGAATATGTTTTCATGTGTCTGTTAGCTATTTGTATGTCTTCATTGGAAAAGTGTCTGTTCATATCTTCTGCCCATTGTTTTTTTTTTTAGTTTAAAGGAACTTTTATTAGCAAATGTGGGACAACATGACCATCAAAGAGAATAATCAAAATAAAGAATCAAAAATAATGGGGGCACCTGGGTGGCTCAGTCGGTTAAGCCTCTGACTCTTGATTTTTTTTTTTTTTATGATTTGGTTATTTGTTTCTTGTGTATTGAGTTTGAGAAGTTCTTTGTAGATCTTGGATCCTAGTCTTTTATCTGTAGTGTCATTTGCAAATATCTTCTCCCATTCTGTGGGCTGCCTCTTAGTTTTTTTGACTGTTTCCTTGGCTGTGCAGAAGCTCTTTATCCTGATAAAGTCCCATAAGTTCATTTTATCTTTTATTTCTCTTGCCTTTGGAGATGTGTCGTGAAAAAGGTTGCTCTGGCCGATGTCATAGAAGTTGTTGCCTATGTTCTCCTCTAGGATTTTGATGGATTCCTGTCTCACATCGAGGTCTTTCATCCATTTGGAGTTTATCTTTGTGTATGGTGTGAGAGAGTGGTCAAGTTTCATTCTTTTTCATGTAGCTGTCCAATTTTCCCAGCACCATTCATTGAAGAGACTGTCTTTTTTCCACTGGTTATTTTTCCTGCTTTGTCAAAGATTAGTTGCCCAAAGAGCCAAGGGTCCATTTCTGGGTTCTCTATCCTGTTCCATTGGTCCATGTGTCTGTTTTTGTGCCAGTACCATGCAGTCTTTGTGATCAGAGCTTTGTAGTATAGCTTGAAATCTGGCATTGTGATGCCCCCAGCTTTGTTTTTCCTTTTCAACTATGATTGGTTTCTTATTTATGACACTACTGTAGTCCCCCCTTATCTGTGGGGGATACATCCCAAGACCTGCAGTGGATTTCTGAAGCCGCAGTTAGTACTCAACCCTATCTATATATGCTATGTTCTTTCTCGTATATACAAACCTATGGTAAAGGTTAATTTATAAATTAGGCACAGTAAGAGAGTAAGAACAATAATGAAATAGAACTATAACAATATACTGTAATAAAAGTTATGTGAACGTGGTCTCTCTTTCTTAAAATATCCTATTGTGCTGCACTCACCCCTCTTGTGAACAGGTGAGATGATAAAATGGCTACATGATGAGACAAACTGAGGTGAATGATGTAGGCATTGTGACAGAACGTTAGGCTACTATGGACCTTCTGACAACACATCAGGACGATCATCTGCTTCCAGACTGTGGAAACCACAAATGAGAGGGGACTACTATTGAACATTTGAAGATCAAGCAGCCTTTCGGTCTGACAGCATTTGTCGACATGTCTCTGTATGAGTGGCTAAAACTTAGCACAATAAACACAAAATCTATTTTTTAGTTCACAATATCAAAATAAATATTCTAGGTCACTTTTATGTTACTTCCATATAAATTCAACTCCTTTAACTTAAAATCAGAATCTTTAAAAATATTATTAACTTTCTAGCTCAAAGAATGAAAATGATCAAAGCAAGGACTCTGCATGATTTGTAAGCATAGCTAATTCTTCTTTTTGGACACTTATTTTTCAATTTATGGATTTAGCACACTTTCAATTGCTTCTCTAATTTGTTTTCTGCTGCCTTGAACCATTTCACTATTTATCAGCAGTTAATTCAGAATAACCAGGGATAACTAAGGAAGTAGAAGGCAAGTTCAGTCAATTTTTCTGTATTCTGGTAAAAAATTTCATTGGGATTAATGGCTGATTGGTGGTTTTTCATTTAAATGTACCTAATTTGTTCCATATCATCAATGATCTTTGGCCAAAAATGATTGAGGAATGACTATAGCCAATTAGAGCTTGCTCTAATGAAGTTAAATATACATTCACCATATGACCTAGTAATCTCTCAGTAAAGCATTTGCCCAAGAGAAATGAGACATGTCAATATAAACACCAGCAGATAAATGTTTATGGTAGCTTTAGTTTTTACTACTGAAAACTGAAAAAAAACATGACATCCATCAACTGTCAAATGGATAAATAGTATATGGAATTCAGCTGCATCGAAAAGGAAGGCACTACTGAAATATGCAGCAACGAGGATGAATCTCAAAGCATTACACTAGGTGGAAGACAGACTCAGAACACTACAAATTATACGATTCCACTTAGGTGACATTTGAAGGAGGCAAAACGATTATATGGACCAAAACAGACCACTGGTTACAGAGACCTGGGAGCAGTGAAAGAGAAATGATATGAAATGGACATGTAGAAAATTTCTTGTGGAGATGGCAAAGTTCTCTACCTTGATTTGTAAGGTGGTCACAGAACACAGTATGCATTTGTCAAAATTCATTAGAACTGTGCACAAAAAAGAGTGAATTCCACTGAGAGTAAACTCACTCTCTTTTAAAAGTATGTAACATTATCACTGACCTCAGGGAGCCTACAGATGATGGATAAGGCAGGGCCAGCAAAAAGACAATTCACAGTAACTAAATATATCTTTTTTAAAAAAAAAAGATGACATCATAAGCCATGTTGCTCTAATCTCCCCTTACGTGATTCTTCTTGGGTTTAATTACAGGGCAAATGGAATATGTAGGCATTGTCATGTTTGAAGTCATGTTTTCTGAGACATTTTTTAAATGTCATTTTGTTTTATTTGAGAGAGTGAGAAAGAGAAAGAGAGACAGAGTACCCATGCATGCACGCACATGCGAGCATGAGGGGGTGAGGGGCAGAGAGCAAGGGAGAAGCAGGCTCCCCACTGAGCAAGGAGCCCAATGCGGGGCTCAATCCCAGGACCCTGAGATCATGACCTGAGCCAACGGCAGACACTTAACTGACTGAGCCACCCAGGCGTCTCTGAGACATTTTCTAATTGCAGTGCTTCAACACACAGGGACATACATTTGAAACTTGGGAGAAGAAACAGTTTGAATCTTTGAATTGCAGTCACTGGTATCTAATCAAATTCTAGAGTTGCAAAAGTCAATAGCATCAGGATACTTACCTTGTGGAAACCAAGGGTATTTTTTTATAGGTTAAACTCTTGTTATAAATGATATGAGTTCTTCATAATTATGTAGACAACTTACTACTTATCACGGGACCTACACTATATTGCCTGCAAAAAGGACCAAAATTATTATTTTGGATGGGTGACTTCCAACTTTTAACTGGGTTATAGCTGAGGCTCCATACTAAGCTATGCATTTAATCATGCAGGCTTTCCTTTTGCTTCCGGAAAGCTTCTTGGTTCACCATCATGCAGCAGTGTGGAGGACTTATCAGTGACCTCCATTTTTCCAAGTATATTTCAACATTTTCTCTCTCCCCCCTCCTCTGTGCCCCCCTCCCAGCCCCCAGCTGATAGCTGAGCTCAGAATTGCAGCTCTCAAGGTGCTTGCGAAGGGATATAATTTTAGAGTTACTGCCAAGCAATACCTTCTACAAAATTAGGCATGAAAGACAGTCTGTGAGAATTGCCTCAATGCAGGGTTTTCCAAACCTTTTAACTGGACCCACGGTAAGAAATACATTTTGTATCATGACGCAGTACACACATTTGAAAGGAATCATGAAGTCTCTTCAGACACTCTGACTTTTCTTTCTCACCCTTCTCTAGTCTATTTTTTTGGTCCTTTTTAAAAGATGGTTGTAAACCACTGAATTAATTTTACCACCCACTAACAGATGCAACCTGTACTTTGAAAATCAATGACCTACAGGATATGAAACCTGCTGTTCATGTAAACATTATGTCATTATATCATGCATTAGGGAGTATTTCACCTTGACCACATTATGGGATAAGCATACCTTCCACTCCCCCACCCCCATGGACCTGAATTTATTTTACTGAGCTGTACATTGGTTTAATACCCTAAGCCCATATGAGCATGATCCCCGTGTTAAGAAAGCTGTCAAGGATTGTTTATTATACACATTGTATTGCCTCTATGAGGGCCAAAGGTAGAAAAAAGCCTTTCTGGTCTCACTGTCAGGAAAAATGATGATTATCCTAAGCGACAGACTTATCTCTCCTTTTGGAAAAATATATTCCATTCCCTTCCTCATACTGCCAATTAGAAGGCTTAATTTCACATTCACAGACTACTTCTAACAAGTACATGGGAATTGGTGGCTAGAATTTGGACACTTAACCTTATTGCAGTTCCCTTTTACTTTCTTATCTTTTACTTTTTCCTTTGCCCCATGTTTCTTACTGGTCTCATAGTTATTTTCACTTATTCTTTATATTTTGTATGTATTATAGTTATTTTCACTTATTCTTTATATGTTTTGTATTTTTGTATGTATATTTTTATGTATGTATATATTTTGTATATCACTTTAAATCTTTATGAAACAGAAGAGAAAGAGGAGAGAAAGAAAAAAGTAGGGAAGAAGGGAGGAGAAACCAGTTTCCAAGTATGATGATAAGGTTCGGGTTTTCAAGCCTTCCATTTCTTACATTTCAAACTGAAATTAACATGAAGGGACAAATTCAGAACACTTTGTCTTACCTGTATCAGAAACAATAATTATAAGGGAAACCACTTTGCCGATATCTTAAAGCTAATAAAAACTGGCTTTCGAGTTTTATCTGAAACTAATGTATTTTATATGCAACAATAAACACTGCCTGGACCAGTAAAAAAATAACTTCAAGCAAGAGCTACCTCTTGTAATTGTATATGATTTGCCATAATACCAGAGAATGCAGTATTTTCTTTGTGGCCCAAGAGAACAGTGCTGAAACACTATGTGGCATCTAAATTGAAAGAACAGTTTCTTCTGAGAGAAGCAAATAACATGTATTTTACCAGTGGCCAAGGTGATGGACTTCAAATGCATTTCTAAATACTCAAATAAGTCAGGATATTAGAGGACAGATAAAATCACCTATGAAAATACATGTTTGGCTTTATTTATTTAAAACCTCCCTGAAGTAGTTCAAAACTAAGGAAATTATTTTGCAACATCAACAATGAAAGAAAATTAATTTTCTGATAATGTTTTAGAAAATCAAATCAAATAGCTTGTTTAAGTAGCACCCAACCTAAAAAGTTGATTTATTAAATCTATATTAGTTGAAAAGATCAAATATTAATATCCATCCTACCATTTTTCAAGCAACTTTTATCATCGTTTCATACTGTTTTTGTCATTTTTAGGATACTGGCATATAAGTAATCAATGACAAATAATACTATTTCCTTTAATAGCCCAGCTATTCTGGTGCTACTTTGATTTCACTTGTCCACCCATCCCACCTCCAATCCAGCTGTGATTTAAACTATATGGTTATATCTGCACAAAGACAAAAGAACAGGCAATGGGAATGAAAATAATCGTAGGAAGAAATTCAAGGCTGGAGATATATCTAAGTATTTGGTAAATAGATATCTTAATAAACAGTGTTAAAAAGAAACAACAGGCTCAAATGGAGTCACTTTTGCTAAGCTCCGCCATAACCCAATGCCTAACCTATCATTTCAGCCTCTGCCAGGAGTGGAATTTTAAATTAATCTGTCTGGAATGTCCTGATCAGCACTAGTCAGACAATCTGCATGATAAGACCTCCTGCTTTTCCCTAAGGGAAGGTGGCTTCCCTGAAATAATCCATTCTTTTAACTTCCTTGTTTGACCCTCTTTCTGCCTATAAAAGCCTTCCATTTTGTACAAATCCTCGGAGCCCTTTTCTACTTGCCAGATGGGATGCTACCTGAATTATGAATCATTAAATACAGCCAATTAGATCTTTAAATTTATGCAGTTAATTTTTTTTTTAGCAACAGTAATGGGAAAGGAAGTTGATGAAAGGATCGTAATTATGATATGCAAAAGCAGATTAATTGAGTACTTTCTCTCAATTTATAATGAATAATCTCAACGTGGCTAAGTTTTAGTTATGTAGAGAAATTAACTTTGAGCAATAATTTGAAAGCTGAAAATCAACTTTGTTGGAGAACTGATCAAACAGGAAAGGAACTTGTTCCTTCTAATAGAACTCACTTTTTGGAATCCTGTCTCTATGCTCCTCTGCTTTTCTTCCAGTCTTCTGTGATTCTCACTCCTTGGTCTCCGTTGGCTTTGGCCCTCCCCCAAACTCCTCAGTTCAACCTCTCAACATGAGGAGTGCCTTAGCACTAAGTCTTGGCCCTCTACTTTGCACTCTCCATGCTCTCCCCTGGATCATTTCAGTCCCTCCTGGAGGTTCACACACCGTCTATATGCTAGGGGCTCCCAGATATATGCTCTAGTCTCAATGGCTCCCTTGCTTTTAACTCACAGAGTCATTCATTCAGTAAATATTGAGTTATTGAGTGCCTATGATGTATGAGTCTAAGTCTGGAGATACAGTGGTGAGCTTAACAAAGTCCCTGCTTTCATGAAACTTATTTCTAGTGGGGAAATGGGTCATAAAAACAAATGAGTAGAATATTTATGTGTTAGAAGAAATAACTGCTAAAAAGAAAAATTAATCAAGATACAAGGATAGAGTATTGAAGTTAAAAGTAGAAACTATTCAAGGTAGAGTGGTCAGGGAAGAATCTCTGAAGAAGTGAAATTTGATCAGAGACCTGAATGGAGTAGGATTAAGCCAAGAGGCAAAGACCTATGGGAAGAGATTTTCCAGGTAGAAAGTAAGGTGAGTGCAAAGGCCCTGAGACATGAATAGCATGATGAGTTTCTATAAAGAGAAAGAAGACAAGTTGCTTAGAGCAACTTGAGTAAGGGGAAGAAAGGGGGAGGAAGATGGGATCAGAGAAGTAAGCAGAAGGCAAAACAAGACCCTTTTAGTCATTATAAGAATTTTAGATTTTATTCTAACTCAGATGGGAAGCCAGTGGAGGGTTTTGAGCAAGTACGTGATACAATTCCATCTGGTTATCTACTTGATATCTCTACTTGAATATCTCACAAATATTTCAAACTTAACATGCTCCAAAAAGAACTCTTAACCTCCCTCCCACCAAAATTAAACACACAAATGAAGCATCCTGCTCCTTCTCCATTTTCCCCATTTTAGTAAATGTTACCGCAAGCTGTCCAATTAATGAAGGCAGAATCTTGCAAATCATCCTGGACTCATCTATCTCTTCTATCTCTCACATCCATTCCATGCTTAAAAGCCTGCACTTTGTATCAAAACAGATGACTAATCTATTTGCTTCTCTGTGTCTCTCATGCCAACCTAGTCCATGACCTTCTCTAACTGAAATTACAACACTAGGGCCAGATCTTTCACAATTCTGACCTTCCATCAATGGCTTTCCTGTGATATAAAAGTAAAATTCATACACCCTGCCATGATCTACAAAGTCTTGCACAATTGAGCCTATGACCAGCCTTTTTATATTTCACACCACTCTTTCAAAACTTCTGATGCTCCAGCCACACTGACTTCTATCATTTGCTTGTATATACCTTTCCTATCATAGGGCATTTGGCTTACTATTCTTCACTATTCTCTCATAGTTGCCTCTCCCTTTCTTCGTTCTTAACTGACATATCTTCTCTTCAGGGAGGACTTCAATGTCCACCCAATATAAAGTTGTCCTTCCCTGTTATCCTTTCCTTGTATTTAATGGCACTTATCAGACTTTAAAGTTCATGAGAATAGGAACCATGTCCTCCTTATTCACTACTGTGTACCCAGTCTCAGAATTGTTCCAGGAACAGAGCAGGTACTCAATAAATACTTGATTAAGGAAGGATCAGTTGCCCTTATCTTGTTCATTCAATTCTCACAACCATCCTGTCTTAGAAACCATTGTGTCTATGGACTCTGAGAAACAAACTGAGGGCTTCAGAGGGGAGGGGGGGTGGGGGAATGGGACAGGCTGGTGATGGGTAGTATGGAGGGCACGTATTGCATGGTGCACTGGGTGTTATACACAACTAATGAATCATTGAACTTTACATCAGAAACCAGGGATGTACTCTATGGTGACAAACATAACATAATAAAAAAAATTAAAAAAAAAAGAAACCATTGTGTCTAATTCATAGAGGAGAAAACTGAATCTCAGAATGATTCCATGACCTAACATTATACAACTAATTAGGACAGAAATGGGATTCAAACTCAGCTGACTGTTATGTTGCAGATACCATCTGAAAATATTTTTTTCTAATCACAATATGAAAAATTAACCAATAAATATCAATGTCATTTAAACCTTAAAACACTAACCCAGAAAATGTCTTTACTTTGACCTACATCACGGGAGAAGGAGAAATATAATCTTTGAGGCTGTACCAAGCACAATGCAGAACTCATAACAGATCAATAGATGTTGATAATTTAAAGGACTCTTTACATTTCTTATAGGTTTCTCTAACCCAAACATTCTTTTCATAAAAGCATATAATCTAATTGTATTCTTTTTGTGTGAATTCTTTTATTATTAGTTTCTTTAATAATAGCATAGGGCTTTGAATGACAGAATACCTATTCTTAGCGTCTTTTGTAAGATTTTCAATGGCAAATATTCTACTCATCTGTATAAATTAATCTATCATCTGGCACTGAAGGTGTGATAGGCATAATGTACTATTTTCCTGAAGCTGATCCATGCCCTGATCCATTTCATGTGAGCTCATATATACATCTGGCTACCCAAGATGGGGAAGGAGGTTCTTCTTGGTATTTCCACATTGTAATGAAAACATAAGCCATCAATAACCAGTTATGAATTAAGAATTCCATCTTTTTACCTCTTCACAGTTCATAAAACTAGTGGGTACTTAAATATTGTATGTTGAATGAATAAGTGTATGAATGAGTAAATAAGTGCAATTGAATAGAAAGAAGAGATAGATGGACTTTTGTTTTAAGCATCAAACACTTCTGTTCACCTAAATGCTACTGATTTTTTAGGAAGCAATTCCTTTTTCAAATTCTTGGTATTTTATTATTTAGTGCTTAAACCAATAATTTGGGTCATTTAGCTTCATAGTGGATATAACTTCACATTCACTATAAAAGCACAATTTTCTTATTAAGGAAAATAAGGAAATATATATATGTAAAATGAAAAAAATTAAAATAATCAATAATGCCTCCTTCCTCCCACACACCCAAATAATCAATTAATTAAAAGGTAGCACACTGGTACCAAAATGAAGAGTGACAAATTATTTCTTATCTCAAAGCACAAGGCTAAACACACAATAAACAATTAAAATGCTCATCTTATTTTCCAATGTAGTATTTGTTAATCCTTATTGGCAATAATAATTGCCAGTGACATATTCAGAACAGAATATACGATGTACTGAGACAGGTTTTTTGGTAAACATTGTGCTATGTGATCTTCTTAAGGCCCTCTAAAGTAGGTAGCACTGTCAACCTTTTCTAAGATGAGGAAACAAAGGCTTAGGGAAGTTCATAGAGATAATATCCCTAGAGATAACATTTCTGACGTGGGGCAGACCTGAGGTTCTAGCCTAGACTAGTGTGACTCGAAAGCTTATATTATCTCCATACAGGACTTGACTAGAGCCACATGATATTGTCAATAGTCAACCACTTTAGACATGGAAAGATGGAAATTGTATATGATTCCATCTATATACAAAAAATTGGTTTCCTAATTTATTACTCATGAATCAAGTTCCATGATAGGCATCCAAATATCAGGTTAAAGGGTTAAAAGCAGATGACATAAAATGTGGTTTCAAATCCTTGCTTTCATGCCTACTAGCAGAGAGATCTTGGACAAGTCATCTTCACTGCAGCTTTATTTTCTTGTTGAAAAAGTACCATTGCCTTGCCTTGAACACTTCATAGTGATTTGATAAACAAATAGAATGTATGAAACTTTATGTAATCATAAAGTGATTATTATTAACATGTTTGCATATGAAATATCTAACAAGCCACATTCCCAAGTTTCAAATGTAAAAGAGTAGCATTAGAGGGGCGCCTGGGTGGCACAGCAGTTAAGCGTCTGCCTTCGGCTCAGGGCGTGATCCCGGCGTTATGGGATCGAGCCCCACATCAGGCTCTTCTGCTATGAGCCTGCTTCTTCCTCTCCCACTCCCCCTGCTTGTGTTCCCTCTCTCGCTGGCTATCTCTATCTCTGTCGAATAAATAAATAAAATCTTTAAAAAAAAAAAAGAGTAGCATTAGAAACTAGTAAAGAGGGATGCCTGGGTGGCTCAGTTGGTTAAGCATCTGTCTTCAGCTCAGGTCATGATCCCTGGGTCCTGGGATCGAGCTCTACATCGGACTCCTTCCTCAGTCACTCCCCCCCCCCTTGTGCACTCTCTCTCTCTGACAAATAAATAAATACAATCTAAAAAAACAAAGAAATTGCTAAAGAGGGCCCTAAACCATCTCCCACAGCGATGTTAACTCAGTTTTTTATAATCGACTCTAAACCAAAGCCAACCCTTCAGACCCTGACGAGTGAGTGATGAGCAATCCTGACTCACTCTAATAACCAACAGCTTACTCTAAATGTCAAACAGATGTTTCAGAATGCTTACACATAAATTTGGCCAA
Organism: Ailuropoda melanoleuca; assembly: GCF_002007445.2. Lineage (NCBI taxonomy): Eukaryota > Metazoa > Chordata > Mammalia > Carnivora > Ursidae > Ailuropoda > Ailuropoda melanoleuca. Next base: position 39,130,406 of record NC_048227.1, read on the forward strand.
ATCTGCAAAAAACTCATCACCATTCCTAGAATACAGCTCAATACTGTTTAAGAAATAATTATTGCTGGACTATCTAGAAGCCCTAATTGAAATTTCAAGAAGCTCAAAGTCTTCTGGGCAGCTTACATAAATTTAAGGAGAAGGAATATTATATCTATTGGCAAAGTATCGAACCCCAGTGATCTGTGCCTAACCTGAAGAAACTCTCTTTTACAAAGTCTTAGAAGAACTTGGAGCCGCCCTTGAGTATTAATGCTCTTTCCTACATACCTTTTCTGGAAATGGTGGCTACTCAGCATGAAGATGCTCTGGCCCTCCTTTGGAAATATTTTTCCTGTGTTTTACATTTGAGATTTTAATCCCTTCCAGTCATTTTGGCATGTGAGCTAATTTGAGTAAACGTATTTTCTATGAAAAGCACTGAACAAATGGAAGGACTCTTTATGATCGCTTCCTGAGACACAGAAGCTAACTCTTCTTTCTGTATCCATCATCCAAGCAAGAATCTTTTGAAGAATTAATTAATACAGAACTTTAATGAAGATTTATATTTCTTCTAGCTGCTGCAATGAAAGATGTCTTCAACAACCAATAGGTTTATATAACTAAAACATTTGTATAGCATGTTGATCTAATTTTAAGTCTGGTTCAAAACTGGCATATGTGTTCTAATTAAATAAGATAAGCCTCAAATCTCTTGCATACCTTTTTTTGGGGGGGTGGATTCTTAACCTCATTCCATCTTTTCCCCGTGGTTATTCAGAATCTTTTCCATTCTATGAAAATCTCCAGTCCCACACTTGCCTTCTACTCTTAGCCAATGACTTGATTCACCTTCAGTTCTGTCCATGGCAGTATCTCTCCAACCACCCCTCTTCATTTCCTCCTCCATTTTATCCTCATTTCTCCTCTCAGAAGTTGGTGAGATCCCTTCCTTTCCAAGGTGAATTCTTCCACCTGGGGTTCCGTTCCTTTCGCTACTCCCTATCTTTTCTTTCTCTTTCATCTTCATGTGCTCCTTCCCATGGGATAGAAGTCTTCCTTATCCCTAAGAAAAAAATTAATAAAAATAAACCAGAAGGGGACACCTGGCTGGCTCAGTCAGTTAAGTGTCTGCCTTTGGCTCGGGTCATGATCCCAGGCTCCTGGGACTGAGCCCCACATGGGGTGGGGGGGGGTTCCTGCTCAGCGGGGAGTCTTCTTCTCCCTCTGCCCCTCCCCCTGCTTGTGTTCTCTCTCTCTCTCTCTCAAATAAATAAATAAAATCTTTTAAAAAAACCCAGAAGCAACCAAAAGACTTATCTCCATTTTATTTCTCCTTTACATTAACATTCTATGTTACATCTTGAACATCAAGCCCTTCAAAGAGTTGTCTATGCTCATTTCCTGAACTTCTTAGCCTTGTGCTGTTAACCCTATAATCTGGTTTTTATTTACTGATTTCATTAATCTTCTAAAAGTCTTCTCTGAAGACTGAATAATACAATACCCTCTCAATCTTTCGAGAATTTTCAGAGCCATCTTTTTTTTTTCCTTCAGAGCCATCTTTTTCTCTTCCCTCTTCCTCCAACAGCCCCTTATCAAATCAGCTGGTATATTGTGTCAATTCCTTCTCCATGCTTCCTCTCATATCCATAGTTTCCTCTTTATTCCAATGGGAATAGTTCTGGCCCAATTCTAATCCTTCACCCCTTCTGCCCTGGATAATTAAAAGTGACTTCTAACTGATCTCCTTAAACCTGCCTCCACCCCAACCCCCTATTAGTACCAAAGAGTAAACACTCTTGCTCCTGAGTAATCAGACCCAAGTTCTCTGTTAGCCTCTCTACCTCCTGAACCCTCCTGCCCCACATTGCTGTCCTTACTATTTCTTCCTGGACTTCCTGCCTAACGCTTTTGTTTATATCGTACCCCTAGGCTGGAAACTCCTTTCAAATCTGACTGTGGAAAGGCAAATACATTTACCAGTCACCTCCTCCATGAAGTCCTTCCCAAAAGTGCTCATAAACTAATATTAATTGAAAAAAAATTAGAACACTAAGAAGTAATGACAATGAAATCCCAATTTATGTGTCTATTTGTATATGGTATATAAGCATACTGAATAGAAAAAGGCCATAATGTTAACAGTGCCCATTTTAAGGTATAATGGTCTAAAGATATGCTACAGGACTTTTGGCAACTCATTTTCTTTGTATTTTCTAAATTATTCATAATAGATAATATTTATTGAGTGCTTTGTATATACTAACCTCTTTACATGCATTAATTTATTTAATCTATCAACAACAGCAAACAACAAAACCCTCTAATGTAAGTATTAGTATTATCTTCCTATTACCGGGGTAATTAAGAGTGAAGCAACTTGCCCAGGCACAAAGCTGGCAAGAGTCATCTGGCTCCAGAGCCTGCTCTCTTAAGCACTCCAATGAACTGCATGAAGGATTTTTATAATTGGAAAAGCATGTTTTTAATTGCCTTTTTCCCTCCTATCTCTACCTCTGCCCAGCTCCACCTCCCAACACCACCAAATTTCAAATTTTCCTTCCATTTCCTTCAAAGACATTAATCTCAGCTAGGTGTCAAAGAGAAAAGCAACCTGATTAAGAAAATTTGCATGAACTTGTGAATTAGCAATTGCCATCCAAAGGTAATTGAATCTTGAAAAGGATTCTTGTTAACAGAAATGAATCCTAATTAGTGGAATTTCCATTCCTATGTGTCTACTACTGGCAGTGTGGAGGGGGGCACATAGAGGATTATCTTGGGAAAGAGGATTTTCTCTATACACCTTAAAGCACAAAGACTGTCTTATGCACAAGGTCTGCCTCTGTCTCTCAAATCCGCCCTCCTTTCCACACAAGTTTGGTTCAGAACTCCAATAATCCCCACCCTGAGACCTGCCTAAAATCCCATTAGACCATTTTGATGCTGCAGAGGCCACCAAAACCAGGTTAAGAACCAAAGGTCACAGGCGTTTATCTGGTTGGAATGCTCATTTTAGCCAGACAAGAGCACCACAGTATTAACAAATCCATAACTGAAGCAATAGGTATGTTTATATTATGGCATTTATTCTAGCTGTGTGTAAATTTCACAGGAAAAGCTTTCCAGTGTAAGTGTCTGGTCTAACCCCTTTTGTACCTATCATATTTTAGGAGGTGAGTTTTATGGCTGTGATTTTTCCTTGTCCTACTTTGGTTGCATAATGATGAGATTTTAAATCAAGGATTCTATCTTATGTTTGCTACCTCAAAAGAAGGCTGGGATTCACATGACATTTTCTCCTCTCTGCATTTCTAGGGACTGAATGTCCTTCATTTATCATGGTCAAGTTCTCGAGGGAAATCTGAAGGACTGAGCACAGGAGTGCCAACTGCAGGGCAACCTGTTTGTTCCCTGAGGGAGTGGCTGGGTCTGAAACAACACTGTAAGCTCATTTCCAGAAGAAAAAAAGTATTTTAGAAAATTAAGGATCAAAAAGTGATGCAAAGGAGTGTCATCAATCGAAGGATACTTAATAATAAGTCTATAATTTTTTTTTGGATGGAAGGACCAATGGTCATAGAACATAATGAGGGGGCAGATGCAATCATGGGGAGGAAACAAGAAATAATCAATATTCGTGGGGGCGCCTGGGTGGCTCAGCCGGTTATTCGTCTGCCTTTGGCTCAGATCATGATCCTGCGGTCCTGGGATTGAAACCCTCATCTGGCTCACTCGATTCTCCCTCTCCCTCTTCCTCTGTCTATCTCAAATAAATAATAAATAAATAAATAAATAAATAAATAAATAAATAAATAAAATCTTTATAAAAAATAACAGTCCATGGGTATTAAGGAGGGCACGTGTTGTGATGAGCACTGGGTGTCATACACAACTAATGAATCATTGAACACTACATCAAAAACTAAAGATGTACTATATGTTGGCTAACTGAACATAATAAATAAATAAATAAATAAATAAATAAATAAATAAATAACATTCCTTATTCCCTCTGTCAATTTTGGAGATTTTTGTTGTTGTTGTATGTATTCAGGAAATTGGGCAAGAAGGCAAATGATTTACTATGACAGTCGGTCTTCTGCAAGGCAGTACCAAATCTCAGTGGGAAGAGAACGACCCCTGGAGAAGGCAAAGCTGAGAGAGAATCTCAGCCATTCTAAGATTCCACATACACAGTGGAGTCCAGGAAGTGCCAGAAAACTGAATCATGAAGTAAATGTAACTCTCAGTCTTATATATCCACCCAGAGAAAGGAACACCATACCAGGGGGAAAAGGAAAGTGAAGAGGTTGGGCCAGCTGAGGTTGCCCAGAAATTCTGAATATTTAATACAGTTTCTCTCCTGGCTTAATGTTTGAAACTCAGACTGTTCAATGGTTTTCTGTTACTTGAAAATTTAAGGAAGTTTTTAATGAGACTAGCTGTGGCAGAGACTTTCTATTCATCAAATATTCTTTGCTCCCCCACATTTCCCACCCTTTTGCAGTTAGGAGGAACCACATGACTAGCTCTGAACAATAGGCTGCAAGCAGACATGGCTTTTGTCACCACCAGAAAAAAGCACTTAAGAGCCAACGTGTGATCTTCTGGCTCTCTTCCCCTGATGCACAGACTGAAGAGTCTACGTGTTCTAGAAAGTGCAGCTACGTCATACAGCTAGCTACAAGATGGCAGAGCCTCAATTAGCCTGTGTCCCTAGACAAGAAGAGCTCAAATTTCCATTCTTTTGCATACTAGCTGAGTGATCTTGGGCATGTAGCTTAGTATCTCTGGGCTCAGTTTCCTCTACTGTAAAATGAGTATAATAATAGTACCTACCTTGGGGCACCTGGATGGCTCAGTTGGTTACGCATCTGCCTTTGGCTTGGGCAGTGACCCCAGGGTCCTGGGATGGAGGTTGAGTCAGGCTCCCTGCTCAGTGGGGAGTCTGCTTCTCCCTCTGCCCGCTCCCCCCGCCACTTGTGCTCTCTCTCTCTCAATCAATCAATCAATAATTTACGGTACCATTTAATGAATATTTGTAGAAAGGATTCAATGTGAAAAACATAGCAAGAGAAGGAAGGAAGAGTGTAGTTTTGACTGAAGTTTTGACTCTGAAGTGAGATTTCCAAACCTTCATAAAGTTTGGTTCTCCAATTTAATGTCACAGCAAGTATGTCATATTATCAAACACTTCGGCACTGAGAAAGCAATCAGAAATGAAAACAGCAATGGTGGTGCCAAAGTTGTATATTATCTAGATGTTACCCCAACTATAATTTCAGTCTTTACATCTTCATGGCCATTCAATGCCTGTGTGGCTCCATTTTCACACTGAAAGGAGAGTGAAGTAATTTTGCTTCCACAGTTATGAAGTTTTGAGATATTGGATCAAGACTACGTTTTCTGAGGAAACTCAAAATGTAAGCTGACACTGATTAACCTTTAAGCACCCATTTAAGGTAAACATAACATGGGGGCACCTGGGTGGCTCAGTGGGTTGAGCGTCTCACTCTGGGTTTCAGCTCAGGTGGTGATATCTGGGTGGTGATCTTGGGGTCATAATCTTGGGGTCCTGGGATCGAGCCCCAAGTAGGGCCTGCAGTCAGCATGGAGTCTGCTTGGGGTTCTCTCCCTTTCCTTCTGCCCCTCCCCTCTCCCTCACTCCCTCTCTCTCTCACACAATAAATAAAATCTTAAAAAAAAAAAGGTAAGCATAACATGGAGCACACAAGCCATTCCTTCCACACAGAATGTCTCTATTCCTTGCCTACTGGTGAGCTCTTCTTACACCATCCAAAGGCTTTGTTTTCCTTCTTACTTCTCCCTCATGCCTAGAAGTAGTGGTCACTCCTTCCACTGTGTCCCCCCCCAGCAGCATAGCCTCCATTATTGTCCTTCCCATTTGTGTTTGTTTGCATCTCTCTCTACCATGAGAGTAGGGTTTGTGTCTTATATATCCAGGAGTCCCCCAAACCTATACAGGCTCTTAAACTCCAATTGAACATTACAGAAACTGTTGTCCAAATAGTTGAATATGTAGACAATAAATGAGACTATATAAACACATAGTATATATTCATTTTGTTTATGTAGCTATTTTATACAGCACTCAGCATCTTCTATTTTAATAGATTTTATGAGTCCTATTCTTCTACTAAATAGTGAGGTACTAGAGGACAGCAATTTTGTGTCATTTTTACTTGTAAGCCCTCATATTATCCAAAAAAGAGTTTTAAAGGCACTAAGTGCTGCTAGCTGAAATTAATTTAAATTATTACAGCAGGCATAAGTGCTAGGTGACTCATTCAGTAACAAGTGAAGTTAGGTCCTCATTGTGTCATGTGATTACTGATACAGCCAATATATGTATCATTAATCCACACAGTCTTTCATTTACTAAAATTCTGAGGCTAAGCACAAGAGCTGTTCAGTTAAGCCCAACAGATCACCAAAGTGTCAGCAAAACTGCAGCAGCCTTTTTGGAAAAGTCAGTTTATGGTAATACTATAGACTGTGTCAAAAGTATGTAAATTTCCTTTTTAAATTCCCATTATAATCACAGCCTTCATAATTCAAGCATCAGCATCAATTTCTTACCATCAAAATTTCTTTCAAACCGGTAACTTGATATCTATCTCTTTAGAAACCTAAAATATTAAACTTCCCCACGATTTTCATATGATTTATGCCCCTCTATCATGTGCAATAATTCCCCCAACACACACTGAGATACTTTGCACAATACTGAGAAGTTACCTAGTGATTCATCCTCAGTGTCATATGAGATGGAAGCATAATGAAACGGCAGAAATCAGGTTCTGCTTCTAGAGATTCTAAAATAATATTCAGACACTATTCACACACAAATATAAGGCACTCAGAGTTTTCTTTTTTCATTTTTTTTGTCCTCTTAGTATCAAAAGAAAGACAGACCAAGAAAATTCTTGTCCAACCTCTCATGCTACAGCTGAGAAAAGCTAGTCACTAACTCAGAATATTGTTGCTACTTCTCAGCCATGAGGCTTGGGTAGCTCACTTTGTATCACTGGGACTCAATTTCTCCAACTGTAAAATGGGGTAAATACCCTCCCTCTTTATTGAACAAAGGGGCTTTCCAAGAATTTACTAAAGTAATACATGTGAAACATGCCTTAAAAATCACTTAGGAAAAAAAATCACTTAGGAAAATATAAAAATAAATTATATAAAACATGCAAAGAGGCAAAGAATATACCAAACATTTTCCTTATTTATAAGAAGTTTTTCATTTCTAAGTAGATTTTAAAGACGCATATTGATGAATGAATGGATAAATGACACACAGTGGGAAGAACCATGCCATAAACTTGAGCTGTAGAAAGTCTTCAGTAATTGCTAAAGGGTCAGGGTAAGAGGATAATTGACCAGAAATTGCAAAGCAGAAAGGAGATCTTGAGCAACAGACAGAGGAGCATGGCTCAGGGATGAAGAGAAAACCTGTTTCACTTTGGGGGAAGACACTGGCTTATGTAACACCTATGAGGCCCGGAACCACATGGTTGAGTCTCAGTGATGCAACAAATAAATACAATGTGACAGCCAAACGCCATTTCAAAAATAGCTCGAGTTCTTCACTGGCCTTTATTAAACATTGTGAGGGGTATATGTAGACCAGAGCAAATCTTTGTTAAATTCTCTGTTTACCCCCTTCCCCTAACCCTTCCCTCATGCACAATAGCAGTCCTGGAGAATCTTTCTTGTTCATCTGGGAATTACCCACTCTGGTTAGAAAGAGCCCATAAGGAGATGTCACCCCTCCATCCCCCCACAAAGTCAGAGGTCCAAGCATCTGAGAGCACAAGCCCCTCACACCACTCCCCCCACCCCAACAATAATAGCCTCCTGTGCCAGAACTCTGGGAGGTGTTGTTTGTTTTCTGTTCCCAGTGTTTCTCTGGTGGTGATTATGACAAACACCACCCCGTTCTCTTCATTTCTGTAGAGGTGGGAGAAGGCTGTAGACTCCATGTTAATAATTTTTATCCCATCACTTTTGTTAAGTTAAATTTAGTACAGTGAGTTGGAAGTTCCAAATTTAGGGAGGACAGAGAAGGCTGGCTTGACATTTGATGGGGGAATCTGAGCACACAGCCAGGGCAGGGTTGATGCAGACTGTGACCCACATGAACACAGTGACCCAGACTCTACAGTTTATCTGATCATAAATGTTCTGATGGGGAAGTGATTAAAAAGTAGCCAGACCCATAGTATCAAATGTGTGTGTGAGCTATGTTTCCTGTGTCTCTTAACCATGGATCTTGAGACCTTGTTCAGGAGTTCCAGCAAGGATACACAAATATCCTTAACCAAAGAATGATCTGTGTCTGTGTCTCTCTGTCATAATAAAGACTGACAAAAAAGTTACCATTTGCCAGGCACTACAGCTAGCACTTTATGTATATTAAATAATTTAATTTTCAAAGCAACAAAATGAGCTAGTACTAGTAATATCCCCATTCTTCAGATGACAAAACTGAGGCCTCAAGAAATTAAGTGATGATCCAACTGACACAGCTAGGGTTTGAGCCCAAGCAATGTAGCTCCAGAATCCAAGCTTTTAGGCACTACGTTCTCCTGCCTCCCAGTTAATGGTACAGAGGTCTTATGCAGATGGGACAGGAATAAAAGAAGAAGAAATGATGTGTCCTCCTGAGATGGAAAGCTGTCATTGCAAGATATTTCCTTCCCTTCCTTTTTCTTCCCTTCTCCATTCTTAATACATTTCTAAGGAAGGAAAGACAGAAATTAAAATAATGGTGCAGACGGCAATGTGGTCTTTGGTGGTATGGACATTAGGCATGTGAAAATTGTAAGGGAAGAGATCTGTTTGCAAGACTTCTCATTAAGGATGGCCTGAAGACAGGTGTGCATCGGTGATGAGGTAGAGGACACGGAATGATGACACACAGACTCTAGGAGAAAGAATAGGGCCTGAACTTTTAAGGCAGCACAACCAGATTTTGACCTTTGCATTGCTCTACTTTTTTAACCACAGAGATTAAAAACACCGCCTGCAGGCTATGACACGGGCTCAACTTAACCCAATCTAAAAAGTGAGACATTTAATCATCTTGAAGATCTCTTGCATTTTTTAAAATCTATGACCGTGTAAGTATTAACCTAAGCATAGCATTGGCCAAAAAAGTCCCAGTGCTCTGTCACTTAAGTCCCCTTGTCTCACATCAATTTCCACAGTTACAGGTAGATAAAATAAGCTCACTACCAAAGCTAAGGCAGCTCCTGACACCAAATGTGTAGAGGGACAGAAAATATCAAGTTCAACATCTCTGGCACTCTGTCTGCCTCATTCTGACACATTCTGGCAGAAAAAAAGCTTGAACCATCACAATTTAGTTATTCAGAATGTCAGCCTGTAGAACTCAAAGCCTAAAAGTTTTATTACGACCGTTTTCTGCTCCAAATACACAATAATAAAAACATCAGGCAAAAAACCCCCTCTATTTGTAGCTCAGTTATATTTAATGATGTGACATAAGAAAAGCATTGTAGATTGGAAAACTACCAACTGACTCTGCCCCCTGAGATACCTGTCCATAAAATCACACCAGCATGCCTCAGATACAGGCTGAGCAGTTGACCAAAAGTTACAAGGAAGTAGAAAGAAAAATTGGAGTAAGGAAGAGAAGGTTTTATTCTCTGTTTTTACAAGAGCACTGAGAACATTTGAATGCTAACAACCTATAAAAAAGAGAATGAAAGAGGCTTGTCTACTCACTGTTGAATTGACCTTTCTAAATTTCAGGCCATTAGCATAAATACTGTATGTGCTACCCACCACGGGAAAATGTTTAAAGTAAAAGTTTACTTTTTGTGTCTTTAAATTGCTCTGAAAAATATCAAGGCAAGAACGATAAATGAAGTAATATATTCCTATTACTTTTGATTTCCAAGATTAACTTAATTTTTATACATAAAAACAATGTGTGCCAGATTCAAATGCACAGTAATTACTTAGTGTTTGGACTGATGTGCTAGCTTGGTGCATTGGAATCTGAATTTATAAGCCTAACACTAAAACCAGTCAGTTTCCTTTTAGCTCCTACAGCTGTCTTGTAAACCTGTACCCCTCCTTATCAGAGGCAGGGAGAAAAGGGCTGGACAGAGCCACACAAGCAAGGCACTCACTGCCGATTGCACTTCGATGGGCACTCTATATAGGGAATGATTCAGACGCCACCATGATCTCTGTACAGGAAAGCAGATTATGGTAATATTTTAAATCATCATCACTATTCAAAGCTCCCTTATTGATCATGATTATAAATCCGAGCTCTCGGGGATCAGTTATTCAGGATGGAGAAGTTTCTTAATACCAAGAATAGTATTTTTATTTTGATATTTTGTTGTGTCTTCTCCACAGGCACATGTAATTATTGGCGTATCCCAAAACATCTTGGAGTGCCAATTTCATATCTTTTGGGGTTCATTCTTACAAATATTATCAATCCATTTGTTAGTGTACCTATGAAAACTGCCTACTACAGTATAGTCTTAGGACTATTAGTGTGTTTGTGGTTATAAGAATGTGTATATCCCAGTCATGCATCATAATTATACAAACAAGTTTCCTTATATGTGTGATATATTTTGACGCAAAACACCTCAAATCAGTTAATAATGAATAACTATGACAGACCCTTGCCTCACTAAAACCACAATACTAAGTAGATCACCACAATTTTGGCTAAGCTAAAATGGTCGATTATAATGTCACTCTCAAGTCTCTCTCTCTCTCTCTCAGCGAATATGAATGTGGCAATGGGTCATCTTATAGGTGTTCAGGGCAGCTAGGTTCTGCTCTCAGCCTCACTTCTACAAACTATAATTTACTTAAAGAATAACATGAATGTACATTTTCCATGTATCTCAAATAGAAAATTGTAGGTAAAATTACTTTCTATAACCTCCTTTGAGTGGTGTTATTATGGTACCATTATTGTAGAATCCACATAGCATCCATTATTTGGTGGATCTCATTCCATTTTTGTTGTTGTGTTCATTAAAGATCATCCCATACCAACACATTGATTTATCCTTTTACAGTAAGTTTCTCCAAGAATGCTAGGGGTTGGACTGATTATATAAATACACATTGGGATTGCACAGAATATCCTCCAGGCCTATAAAAATATAATCAGTTACATAAACTCACTTAATGAAAGTCTTACCAGAAAAACAGGTAATCAAGCTAATACCAGATTCAGAAAAATAAACCATATCACTGTTTAGCACTGCACAAGATAGACACAAGCAACCCCAGCACTAGACATGAAGTCTGGTAACACGTTATCCTACTTTTTCAATGCTTAGCAGCAACATCCCAACAAAACATTCTGTTATTGTCACCAGTGGCACACCAGGGTGACTTGAGTAATATAAGAAATAAGTTCATCTACTCTAACACAGTACCTCAAACAACCCCAAAATATAGTGGCTTGAGTAAGATAAAGATTTCTTACTCTCTCACAGAACCATCTGGATGTGAACCAACCTAGCAATGCCAACTCTGCCATCCCCCATATTCATCTCTCAGGGTTGCCCCATTTCTCATCATTCCCCAGTCAATATCAGGGAAAAAATGGCAGGAGGTGTCTAGGTCAAGTGAATTAATTTTGAAGGAGACAACCCAGGAATCACGCATATCCTTTCTGCTTACATCCAACTGATTCATAATTGGCTGCAAGGGAGATAGGAAAAGTCACTTCTAGCTAAGTGAGAGAGTTTTCTTACTAAAAAGAAGAGGAGAGAAGACATATACTAGGAAGAAGTTACTAGGCCTGTCCAACCCTCTGGTCATCCCAGTATTCATGCATAGCCATTTTTGCACATACAGAGCACACTCACATCCTCTCCAAGTCCCCTCCAATTTAGTCAGCTCAACGCCCTGGGTCTCTAAGTGATGCAAAGTCCTTCCCACCAGGACCAAATGAGGCTCTTCACATTTCAGTGACCTACAGACCGATATGCAAGTGTTCTCTCTCTCTCTGTCTCAGTTTCTCTCTCTCTCTTTCTCTCTCTCTCTCTCTCTCTCTCACACACACACACACACACACACGCTTTCAATGATAGAGAAGGATCGGGATAGCTGTCATAAAATTTTCAATTCATAAAAGGCAAGAATGGCACACACATAGCATTGAATGGTCTGTAGGAATGATGCATTCTGCTGGACAGTATGAAGACCCACTGCCTTGAAAGTATAGAAGATCTCTTGGTTGGAATGTGGTTCTGTTCGTCATCAGGCAACTCCTTGTCAGTTATTCTCCGTGGCCACCAGCATTACGCTCTGGGTAGTTTTCTCTTGTTCACCATTGTCGTAGTCCTATAACCAAAGAAGTTGTCCTTGACACATAGGCCACCTAACTGCTGGTACACATTCAGAGGGAGGGAGGATGCTTTAGAACAGTCATAAGCTTTTGTAGGCCAGACTTGTTTCTTTGGCAAAACAATTCTCTAAAAATTGTGGTAAGCTCTTCGGGGCTTGCTTCTACCAAGTTCCAAGTGCAATAACCATTCCTAAAGTTCTCCTTCAGGCATAGTTCTTAAACTGATTGACTCTTCCCTTTATTTACTGATCTCTGTATTTCCTCAATTTCATGGCTGCTACCCTAAGGCCATTCTAAACAATAAGGCTGGGAAGAAAAGAAATGCCCTTAATCAGATCCTTGCCCTGGAGTTGCTGGCAGGTCTGGATGTGGTATCTTAACAGGTTTGTGAGAAAAGCTCTGAATGGTAGTTTTATCTTCAGAAGTTTGCACCAGAAGAGTTAACATTTCCAACCCTGTGAATCCCCAGATTCAACCTGCAGGTTACAGGCAGAGACTTTCCTTTAGTAGGTCTATATTCCTTTCCATCTCTGTTTCCAAAACTGGCTAATCCCATCTGCCTAGACATCAAATGTTTGAGTTTTTCCAAGTAGTCACCTGAGACCAATAGACTCAGTAAGCATGTAGTCTGTCTTCCAGCTTATCATATACTAAATTACACCAAATATTTTGTAACAGTTAGCAGTATGAGAATTTGTAGGATATACTGTCTTACAACCCACTATCAGACTGTTAAGCATAGTTTTAACTATTGTTATGTAAGACCTCACTTCCGGTACCATTTCCTGTATTCATCAGCTGCTATAACAAAAGATTTCAAAACAGAGTGGCTTATAATAAGAATAAAGCTCATTATTTCCCCCAAGGCAGTCTAGAGCTCCCAAGGTGGTTTTACCATTGGTGACTAATGACTTTCAAGACTGCTCCAGTTGTCACCATTCTCCAACCAGTAGACAAGAGAGAAGAGACAACCAAGGCAAACAGGTGCTAAAGAGATTACCTAGAAATTACACGTATTTCTGCTCACATCCAATCGGCTTAAATTTATTTACATAGCCACATCTTTGATTCAAATGTGTTCTCTAGCAGGACAACCACCTGCTCCACTAAAAACGACTTGGAAGGAATTCTATTACTAAAAAGAAAGGGGGGAAATGGTTAGTGAAGAACAATCATGGTCTCTGCCACATGGGGATTTCAGAATTTCAACCACTATTTTGATTCCCTGTTTGACATGGGTTCCTAAGAGTTTGCAAAGCAGAGTATGCAATGCAGCATCTCAAGTAAAGACCCAAAGACTCATCCTGGATAAGTTTACATAGATTACAATCCCCATACATTACACCATTCCAGTTCCACCTCCCGTTTCCCATAGCAGTTTATATCCCATAAAAAGGAGCAAAGAAGGAGGCAAATTTAGCATGTAAGTCTCTTGCTCCCTTTTGGAATATTTGTATTTGAACATGGCCTTTATTATCTCTTCCACATGTTGAAATTCTTGAAATTCTGTGTCACACAGCACCCACCCATTAGCTGTAGTACAGTCTCCAGATAGATCTAGGTATTGCCAACCTTTTCAGCCCAGATACTATCCTCCTTAAGTTCCATAAATACAAAAATTATGACCTGTAGGAATATGACTTAATCAAAACACAGTCATGTAAATGTGCTATACAACATTCTAAGATAAAACGGAAAAAAAGTGTCCTACTTATTATAGTGCATTGCCCCTTAAGCCAGGCGCCCAGCATACCATTTGAACCTTTTTAATGGTACTTTAACACACGCTACTTCCAGTATTATAATTCCATGTTCATCTTCTGATCATAATAAGCTCAATTTCCAGACACTTTAATACTAGGAAGTACAAATCTTGGGTAAGGGATTCATAAAAGGCCTTGCCACCTAGCATAAATTGAATATAATGTTACTATGTATGAGATATATGAGAATTTAACAGCAGTGAGTTTGTCATCAAGAGATGGTAATTTCTGGTTAAACCAAGCAAATCTTTTTCTTAGACCTGGAAGGAAATAGAACAAACAATAGAAAATGATGACTCAAACACAATGCTTTTTCTAAGAGGCTCTACTTACAATAAAATTGTCCCTCAAAAACAGCCTCATTGGCCTTCCCTCAAACTCCTATAAATGCATTTCTAATTCTCATCAGTAGATTTCTTATGAGCTGTCAATCTGAGGGAATGGTGAGGGGATCTTGGCAGTATTTTTTAAAATTCTTAAATGGCAAATACTTCAACACTAATTAGAGAAATACGACTGTTCCTGACTTTCTATTTTTTTAATGAACCCCTATTTAGACGGAAGAAACATACATACACACCTCTCGTGTACCAGAAGACCAAATACTGATGACATAAATTTTTTTATCATGTGGGTTGTTAATATACAACTTCATTTATGCCCATAATAGATATTCTAAACCTGTCAGAGCACCCTTTCCCACCAATGTTAGAAGTAGCCTTAGAATCATTCTTCATGTGAAAATCCAGGAAATTGTTATCAATTAGAGTTGGTCTTCAGGGTAAAATCTATTCAATGCTCTGACAAACACATACACATGTTAAAATCTAAGGTCACATGACAAATTAGTGAATAGATCTGGGACTAAGGTCCAGAACTCCTATTAACTGAGACTAGTGTCCTTTCTTCTACAAGGTAGTATGACGGCTAATTAGTACATTAATGATAGTTGTAACAGCTTGAAATGTCTTTATTTGCCAAGAAAAAATTAATGAAAGAAAATGAAAAATTGATCCATAGTTCTCTGGATGGCATTTTAAAAGATTTGTGCTATAAAAATAATTTCTAAAAGCCCTTCTAAATGTTAAGAAGGTAAGAAAAATTGCTGTTAATTAAATGTTCAATTAATGCTTAATATACATGTTATGTCATTTTTAGGCTAAACTTATACATATGCTTCTTACATTTTATAGTATATTTGTGCTTTCTTGTATAATCAAAGTATATGGAATGTCAATGCCAATTCTATAGGCCTTCTATAAGGAATACAACGAATGATATACTGATAAATTAGAAGAAATAAATGGAATCTGTCCTTATCTTAGAGTATGGGTATGGGCTAGTCATTGATTTTTCTGCATCCTAGTATTTTCATTATTAAGTTGAGAGGGTCTTTATGGTCTCTGAAAGTGCTCAAGCCCTATTATTCAAAGCATAATTTTATTGTTTTCAAATTATTATCTTTAAGATTTAGGATACTAAATTTAGGAGATACTAAAATTGAAGTTTTGCCTTATAATACCTAAAATATGGCAATTTGACACCAATTTTGAAAAATTATATACCTCCTCATGTATTTTTAAGCTGAATCTAAATTTTATCTCAAATGTAATAGTTACAAAGATGCAATTTCTAATATATAGAATATTATTTATAAAATTTTAATATATCTTAAGATAGAGTAATAGAGAGAGGTCTATATCTTAAAATATACTTGGAGTTGCAGGTTTAGCCTTTTCAATTAATGAAACATAACTGCTAGATAAAACCTCCCTGTCAAAGCCAGTCCTCATGGTCAAACCAATTAGTCAAATCATACTTTCTTTTTGCCATAAAAAGTTCAACTTCATTTTTCAATTTAAGTAAAATGTCAATATGTGCTCCATAGCAACACTTCTGTTTCTGAATCCCAGTTCCGACACACATGGACAGAGACAAGGTGGGCACAGAGCCAAGTTTGTGGCCTGAATAAAATCAAGCACTGCTCTCTTCCATTATTTTTGTTTGTTCATTTTACCAAATCTAGGCAGTCTCATCCAAGAGCTCTATATTTTCTTTTTTTTTAAGATTTTATTTATTTATTTGACAGAGAGCAAGAGAGCACAAGCAAGGGGAGCAGCAGAGGGAGAGGGAGATGCAGGCTCCCCGCTGAGCAGGGAGTCCAATGTGGGGCTAAATCTCAGGATCCTGAGATCATGACCGACTGACCCACCCAGGCACCCCTAGAGCTCCACATTTTCAAACAAACCCTGTGTTTAGTGACCCTAAGACTGTTATATCCTGGGAAATCCCCCAAAATAAGATTCAGATGGGTGAGAGGTGCCCATTTCTTTTGTAAAGTGGGAGATAGTCCACTATGGAAAGGGAGGCAGAAAAGGAGAAACGCTGACTGCAGGAGTGGTTCTGGGACAGATCAGCTTTAGGAAGGGACACAATGGAAGCTGAGCACCTAAGAAATGATTTCCTTAAAACTGCCTAGGCTGTGTACCCCTGGAGGCTCCCAGGGGTACACATACCATATTTAAAGACATCCAGACTGAGATTCCTCTAAGATTATATATATATACGTACATATATGCAGCAAGTTATGAGGTCCTCATTGAAAGAAATGAGACAAATCAAATTCGATTATGAATTCACTTCCCAATAGTTTACTTCATAATAGTTAAAGTCAACACATTATGGAAAATACAGTTTAGAAATTTTTGTGAGCAGGAAATTTTCTTTTCTTTTTTTTAAGATTTTATTTATTTATTTGAGAGACAGCATGAGCAGGGGAGAGGCAGAGGGAGAAGCAGACTCCCCACTGAGCAGGGAGCCCAACGTGGGACTCAATCCCAGGACCCTGAGATCATGACCTGAGCTGAAGACAGACGCTTAAGTCTGAGCCACCCAGGCATCCTACAAGGAAATTTGCTACAACAAGCATTTTAACAAATGTAGGTCACCCTAACAAGCATTTTTAGTCTCAAGGTTATAAGTCAGCATTCATAAAACAAACAAGATTCCTCAGCAAACTGCTACTTATTGTTTATAGTTTCAAACTCCCACTATGTTTTCTAACCACGTTTGAATTAAAGAAAATGGAGCTTAGCTCTAAAAAGAACCAGAGGTCCTTGGAGAAATGGCTTATTTCAGGACTGGGGCAGGGACAGTACAAAAAGAACCTGGAACATGTTAGAGCAGATAGTAGGACAGGGCTGAAAACTGATGGACCCATATGTTAAAAGGATGTTGGAGCTAGACCAGAGAAGCTCACATAGGCTGAATCTGGAATAATTTGAACATTAAAATTACTAATGACAGAAATGGATTAAAATCCCCCCAAAATGTGTCCATACTGATAATAAATAAAGGGAAAGGGGGGCATTATGGGTTGAATTGTGTTTCCCCCCAGCCAAAAAAAAAATTCATATATCCTAGCTCCCAGTATCTGAGAGTATTATCTAATTTGGACATAGGGTCTTTACAGAGGTTATCAAGTTAAAGTGAAGTCAGAGTGGGCCCTAATCCAATATGACTGGTGTCCTTATAAAAGGAGATATTTGAATGAAAATATGCTCAACATCACTATTCATCGGGAAATGTAAATCAAAACTGCAATGAGATATCACCTTACACCTATTAAAATGGCTAGAATCAAAAAGACAAGAAATAACATGTGTTAGTGAGGATGTGGAAAAAAGGAACCTTCGTGTACTGTAGGTGGGAATGTAAATTGGTGCAGCCACTGTGGAAAAGTATAGAAGTTCCTCAAAAAATTAAAAATAGAAATACCATGTGATATCCAGTAACTCCACTACTGGGTATTTACCCAAAGAAAATGAAAACACTAATTTGGAAAGATATATGCACCTCCATGTTTACTGTGGCATTTTTTTTTTTAAAGATTTTATTTATTTATTCAACAGAGACAGAGACAGCCAGCGAGAGAGGGAGCACAAGCAGGGGGAGTGGGAGAGGAAGAAGCAGGCTCACAGCAGAGGAGCCTGATGTGGGGCTCTATCCCACAACGCCGGGATCACGCCCTGAGCCGAAGGCAGACGCTTAACCGCTGTGCCACCCAGGCGCCCCTGTGGCATTTTTTTTAAAGATTTTATTTATTTATTTGACAGAGAGAGACAGCGACAGAGAGAACAAAAGCAGGGAAAGTGGGAGAGGGAGAAGCAGTCTCCTCACCAAGTAGGGAACCTGACACGGGGCTCAATCCCTGGATCCTGGGATCATGACCTGAGCCAAAGGCAGATGCTTAATGACTGAGCCACCCAGGCATACTGCAGCATTCTTTACAATAGCCATGATATAGCAGCAATCAAGCGTCAATTAATAGATGAATGGATAAAGATGTGGTGTGTGTATATATACATATATATAATTGAATATTATTCAGCCATAACAAAAAATGAGATCTTGCTGTTGTGACAACATGGATGGACTAGAGGGCATTATGCTAAGAAGAACTACAACAGACAAAGACAAATACCATATGATTTTTATCTGTGGAGTCTAAAAAACAAAATACATGAACAAACAAGCAAAAAACAGAAACAGACCTATAAATACAGAGAACAAACTGATGATTCCAGAGGGGAGGGGGTCAGGGGAGGGGCAAGACAGGTAAAGGGGAGTGGGAGATATAGGCTTCCAGATGTGGCATGAGTCAGTCACAGGGATCAAAGGCGCAGCATAGGGAATATATCAATGGTACTGCAATAGCGTTATGTGGTGACAGATGGTAGCTACACTGGTGGTGAGCACAGCATAATCACTATGTTGCACTCCTGAAACTAACGTAACATTGTGTGTCAACTACGCTTCGATAAAAGAGGGGGGATATTTGAACACAGAGACATACATGAAGGGAAGACAATGTGAAGAGACACAGACAGAAGACAGTCATCTACAAACCAAGGAGCGAGGCCTGGAACAGATCCCTCCCTCACAGCCTTGGAAGGGGCCAACTGTGCTGACACCTTGACTCAGACTTCCAGCCTCAGAACTGTGGAACAATAAATTTCTGCTGTTTCAGCCACTCCGTGTATGATAGTCTGTCATAGCATCCTTCACAAACCAACATAGGAGGAAAAGCCCTTTCCGGTAGTAAATGTGAGAGACACAATAGAATTAGAATGTCGCCATAACAGTAATAGTTGATTCTGGCAAGAACCGTGAGTAGATGCCAGAATGCATTGGGTCCAAGCATGATTAGGACAAAATATGTGCACAGTTTCAAGGGATTCTCCCCACAGATTACTTAATAATTGCTGAAATGGTAACTTCTAAAAAAGCCTGGCAGACACAACCTCAACGAAATGATACAGTTACTATGACCAGTAAACGGGAAAAACTGATATTGTGTGAAAGATAAATCTTGAACGTGTAAGCTAAATCTAATCATGAGGAAACATCACATATACCCAAACCGACATTTTACAAAACAACTGACCTGCTCTCTCCAAACGCATCAGTGATGTCATGAAAAAGCCTGTTCCAAATTAATGACGTAAAGGAGAAAACTATCACACAACACATGAGCCTAGGTTTCATTCAGGATCAGAAAAATAAACTGATTCTCGAACTCTTCAGCAAAAATAAAAATAATATGTATGTATATGTGTGTGAAATATGAGTTTATTCTACTATTCTTGCAACTCTTCTGTAAGTTTGAATATTTTTCAAAGTAAAATGTTTTTAAAAAGGGATTAAAAAAGAAGGATCTATTAAAAATACAGTTTAAATTCATACCAAAAATTAAATTTATAGAAAATTATATTTATACATAATCTTTTTCTTTTTTCAGAGAACAATATTTACATTTCAAACAAATTTTATAATCGAGTATCTTAATTGTTTACTTGACATTTACTTTCCCCAGTACCCTGAACAACATTACTATATTTGTACAAATCACAGACTTTTAAAATTATAGCCCTCACAGAACTGTAAGATGGTAAAGATCAGTTCTACTATAAAAGGAGACATGAAGGGAGAAGAGAAAAAAAAGAATTAACAAAATCTTCAGCTTTCTAGAAAATTTATATAGCATAATTTATACAGCATAATTTGTTGATTCCTAAATTACCTCTAAGTATTAGTTCTTAATATTTATAATTTATATGACCATTATGCAAACACATAAATGATGAACAAGTGTTCCATTTAAGTTCAGTCCTCCAAATTCAATCCATTTTTTTGTGCTCAGAAATACCATTAGACTCAAACAAAAGAAGAAAATTACATAATCCTAAGCAAAGAAAGGTCTGTCCGGATCAAAACATGCTGCTTGAGATCACTCAGCCCAATAACAATTGCTGGGACCCAGAGTAATATGTATTTTTTAAATAGCCATTTATTTTACATATATATGGACTTCCATTTTTTTCCCTTTTAGACAATTATGATCAACAATTGGTGCAACAAGTTGAGACTATCATCAATTATGAAACAGGATAACCTACAACTCTTTCCCCAACACCCCACAGTTATGCTAATTCAATATTTCCTTGCGGTAACTGTTCTTCCTTTTGACATACAGTTATCAGAGTTCAGCTCTTACTGTGACAGCATCTAAGTCATAGTCTCTCATTTTTGGCTCACGCTTTAACCAGTAGGAATCTCATGGATCAAACAGTGTTTCACAGACTACCAACCTATAAAATTATGAAAGAGTAACACAGCAATATTTCTCTGACTCAGTATCCTTCCATAGAATTTGGGTAACAGACCCACTAAATCCTCTCTCTTAACTCAGAGCAAGGAGAAGAATGCCTGGGAAGTCATACATTAATGTCTTCCTCCTCATTTCCTTGTCTACCCTGGCTTCTCTGTGTGCAATCTTTGCTAATGTATCTAAGAAGCAGGGTTTTTCCAATGTCTGTAAAATCCCAGCTCACTCCGGAGGCCAGCTTGGTGTCAAAACAACTGCTCAGGGCCGCTTTAACATGTGCTTTTCTTGTCCATGGTAGATCTCAAAGCAGCATTGTGTGTGTCCTTTTTTTTTTTTTTGTCTTATTTATTTAAGTAATCTCTATACCTGACATGGGACTCACACTCATGACCCCAAGATCAAGAGTCTTGATGACTCTGATATGAGCCAGCCGGGTGCCCCCTCTTCATTTTAAATAAAAGCTCTTATGACAAGCACTTTAACTTTCTCTCTCTCTCTCCCTCTCTCTCTCTCTCTCATACAGTTCCCTCTTGTCATCTGTTGAAAGATAACTGGGCCAGAAGCTTAAAGATGATCATATCTTGGTGTAACCATGTGCACACCCTACCCCACTCCCACTTAAGTGAGAATTTGTGGAACATAATGCCACAAAGGAAGGAGCTGTACAAACAGTGAGAACTCCAGAGATCACGGGAAGCGTCCACTCAAACCTTTGATTTCTTTTTTAATTAAAGTATAGTTGACACACAATGTTACTTTAGTTTCCAGTGTAAAATACAGTGATTCAACAACTCTGTACACTATGCTGTGTTCACCAAAGTGTAGCTACCATCTGTCACCACATAACACTACTATAATACCACTGACTATATTCCCTATGCTTGTACCCCTTTTATCCCTGCGATTTATTCATTCCATAACTGAAAGCCTGTATCTCTCACTACCTTTCACTCATTTTGCCCATCCCCCTATCCTCCTCTCCTCTGGTAGCCATGCATTTGTTCTTGGTACATATGGGACTGTTTCTGCTTTTGTCTGTTTGTTCATTTGTTTTTTAGATTCCACATATAAGTGAAATCATGTGGTCTTTTTCAGTCGGACTTATTTTACTTAGCATAATACCCTCTAGGTCCATCCATGTTGTCACAAATGGCAAGATCTCATCCTTTTTATGACTGAGTAACATTCCATATGTAGATTAGATATATCTATACATCTATCTATATATTTATCATATTCCTTATCCATCCATCAGCACTTAGGTTGCTTCCATATCTTAGCTATTATATATTATGCTGCAATAAACACAGGGGTGCGTATGTCTTTTCAAGTTATTGCTTTTATTTTCTTTAGGTAAATACCCTGTAGTGGAATTACTGGATCATACCACATTTCTATTTCTAGTTTTCATTGTTGTTGCTGCTTTGTTTCTATTTTCAGTTTTTTAAGGAATCTCCATACTGTTTTCCATGGTGGCAACACCAATTTATGTCCCCACCAATAGCACACAGGGTTCCTTTTTCTCTACATCCTCACCAACACTTGTTATTTCTTGCCTTTTTGATTCTAGCTATTCTGACAGGTATAAAGTTATATCTCATTGTGGTTTTGATTTGCATCTACCTGATAATTCATGACATTGAGTATCTTTTCATGTGTCTGTTGGCCATCTGTATATCTTCTTCAGAAAAATGTCTATTCAGGGTCTCTGCCCATTTTTTTACTGGATATTTGGAGGGTTTGGTGTTGAGTTATATTAAGTTCTTTATATATTTTAGATAAAAACCCCTTATCAGATATATCATTTGTAAATATCTTCTCCCAATCAGTGGGTTGTCTTTTTATTTTGTTGATTGTTTTCTTTGCTATGCAAAAGCTTTTTATTTTTGCTGTAGTCCCAACAGGTTATTTTTGCTTTTGTTTCCCTTGCCCAAGGAGATAGATCTAGAAAAATGCTGCTAAGGCGACGTCAAAAAAATTATTGCCTATGTTTTCTTCTATGGATTTTTATGGTTTCATGTCTCACATTTTGGTCTTTAATCCATTTGGAGTTGATTTTTCTGGTGATGTTGGAAAGTGATCCAGTTTCATCTTTCTGCATGCAGCTATCCAGTTTTCCCAGGGCATTTATTGAAGAGACTGTCTTTTCTTTTTTGTATACTCTTGCTTTCTTTACTGCAGATTAGTTGACCACATAAGCATGAGTTTATGTCTGGGGTCTCTATTCTGTTCCATTGATCTCTGTGTCTATTTTTGTGCCAGTACCATACTGCTTTGATTACTATGGCTTTGTAGTATAATTTGAGATCTAGGATTGTGATACCTTTGCTTTGATAGCAAACAACCTTTGCAACAACAGCTTTGTTGTTTGTCCTCGAGAATGCTTTGGCTCTTTGGGGTCTCTTGTGGTTCCACACAAATTTTATTATTATTTGTTCCAGTTCTATGAAAAATGCTGTTGGTATTTTGATAGAAATTGCATTGAAACTGTAGATTGCTTTGGGTTGTATGAACACTTTAACAATATTAATTCTTCCAATCCATGAATAAGGAATATCTTTTCATTTGTTTGTATCATCTGCTTTGACTGAATTCTTATCTATCCATAAATGTAATGAAAACTATACAAGGCTAATAAAGAAACTCCAGAAAATAAAGGCTGAACAATTTCCAGAGTTCACACAAGGCTAGGAATGGTTCACATTACCACGAGCCAAGGTGTAGAGACTTTAGAATACATGGACCATTGGGTAGAATCCTCAGAAAGATATCACCTTAATAAACTAGCCCATAAAAACTATTCTGGACCTGCCATAACAAATTTTAAAATCAACTCTTGGAAGAATCAGACTAATATGAACTAACTAAACTGTGCCAAATGAAGTCCAATTGATATTCCTTAAAGGAATACAATATGAGGGCATCTGGGTGGTGCAGTCAGTTAAGCATCCAACTCTTGGTTTTGGTTCAGGTCATTTTCTCAGGGTCATGAGATCAAGCCCTGCATCAGGCTCTATACTCAGTGCAGAGTCTGCTTAAGATTCTCTCTCCCTCTCCTTGGCTCCTTCCCCCACTCCTTCCCTCTATCTCTCCAAAATAAATAAATCTTTAAAAAAAAAGAAAGAAAACAATGTAAGTCAACATCTAACAAAATCATAATGCATAGCATTCAATCAAAAATTGCTAAACATTCAAAAAAGTAGGAACATATAATTCCCTAATGAAGAAAAACAATCAATTGATACAGATTCAAAAATAACAAAGTTGATGAAATTAACAAATGAGGACATTAAAATAATTATTATAAGTATACTCCATATATTCAGGAATATAGAGAAAAAACATGAGCATAATGAGGAAAGAAATTAAAAATATAAAAAAGACACAAATGGAACTTCTAGAGATGAAATATGTAATATCTTTTTTTAAATTAATTTTATTTTATTATATTATGTTAATCACCATACAGTACATCCCCTGATTCTGATGTAATGTTTGATGCTTCATTAGTTGCGTATAACACCCAGTGCACCATGCAATACGTGCCCTCCTTACTTCCCATCACCAGTCTATCCCCTTCCCCCACCCCCTACCCTCTGAAGTCTTCAGTTTGTTTCTCATAGTCCATAGTCTCTCATGTTTCATTCCCCCTTCTGATTACCCCCCTTTTCTTTATCCCTTTCTTCCCCTATCGATCCTCCTAGTTCTTATGTTCCATAGATGAGAGAAATCATATGATAATTGTCTTTCTCTGCTTGACTTATTTCACTTAGCATTATCTCCTCCAGTGCCGTCCATGTTGCAGCAAATGTTGAGAATTCGTTCTTTCTGATAGCTGAGTAATATTCCATTGTATATATGGACCACAGCTTCTTAATCCAGTCATCTGTTGAAGGGCATCTAAGCTCCTTCCATGATTTGGCTATTGTGGACAATGCAGCTATGAACATTGGGGTGCATATGGCCCTTCTCTTTACTACGTCTGTATCTTTGGGGTAAACACCCAGTAGTGCAATGGCTGGGTCATAGGGTAGTTCAATTTTTAACTTTTTAAGGGACCTCCACACTGTTTTCCATAGTGGCTGTACCAACTTGCATTCCCACCAACAATGTAGGAGGGATCCCCTTTCTCCACATCCTCTCCAGCAATTGTTGTTTCTTGCCTTGTCTATCTTTGCCATTCTAACTGGCGTAAGGTGGTATCTCAGTGTGGTTTTGATTTGAATTTCCCTGATGGCTAATGATTTTGAACATTTTTTCATGTGTCTCTTAGCCATTTGTATGTCTTCATTGGAAAAGTGTCTGTTCACATCTTCTGCCCATTTTATGATTTGTTTATTTGTTTCTTGTGCATTGAGTTTGAGAAGTTCTTTGTAGATCTTGGATACCAGTCCTTTATCTGTGGTGCCCTTTGCAAATAGAAATATGTAATATCTTAAATGAAAAATATTCTGAGTGAGATTAACAGCAGGTTAGACAATGAAAAAAGTAAACTTAAAGACATGGAAATAGAAATTATAGACCAGTGATGGGTAATAAGGAGGGCACGTATTGCATGGTGCACTGGGTGTTATACGCAACTAATGAATCATGGAACTTTACCTCGGAAACCAGGGATGTACTGTATGGTGACTGACATAATATAATAAAAAAACATTAAAATAAAAAAAAGAAATTATCCAAAATAAACACAAAAAACAAGAAAGGTCTAAAAACATCAGGGCATCTAGAGCATCAGTGACTTAACATCTAATGATCTAACATACATCTAACTGTAATCCCAGAGATGAGCAAGTAATATTTAAGAAATAAGGACTGAACATTTTTCAAATTTGATGAAACCATAAACCCACAGGTCCAAAAATAGGGATCAATGAAATTCAAGCAGAGTTAACATAAGTAAAACCACACCAGGACACATCATAATCCAATTACTAAAATCCAACAATAAAGAGAAACTCTTAAAAGCAGCCAGAGAAAATGGAAGGATGTGAAAAGGAACAAAAATAGGAATGACAACAGAATTCTCATCTGCAGCTATGCAAGCCAAAAGACAATAAGACAACATCTTTAAAGTGCTGAAAAACGTTAATAAACAGTTTAAATAGAATGCTGGATATAAATGAAGAGAAAACAAGTGAACTGGAAAATAGAGCTAAGAAACTACCCCAGAATGTAGCACAATGCTTTATTCACTCAATGACTATTTGAATGCTAATATATGCCAGGCACTGTCCTTGGCATTGGCAATATCTCACAGAGATAAATAGAAAAGTTTCTTTCCTGACCTTGTAGGGTTTACAACCTAGAGGAGAAGATGTAATAATCAAATAAATAAAAATAAATATATAACATCAAGTCAGGTAATAGTTATTGAAGAACTATAAAAAAGAAAACAGAGCTAAAAATTGAAAATAGACAATTTTAGATAAGATTCAGAGAAATAATTTCTGAAGAGATGAGTTTTCAACAAATACTTAAAGAAAGTGATGATCCATGAGAATATCTGAAAGAAGGTCATTCTAGAGAAAGCAAACACCAGTGCAAAGGGCCTGGAACAGGAACATGACTGACATGCCAAAAAGTGGCAAGGAGATGGTTCAGAGAAAGAGATGAAAAATGTGAAGTACAGGTTAAGAGACATGGAAGATAGACAGATCTTAAAGAATATAGTGTAAGGATGGGGGAGAGTCACCATTCAAAGAAACAGTAGCTGATAATGTGCCAGAAATCATGAAACATGTGAGTCAGTAGACTGAAGAAACATTATGAATTCCAAGAGAAAAACATCCACACCCAGACAAGTTGTAGTGAAACCTTGGAAAAACAAACAAATAAAAATCTAGAAAGCAACTCTTCATGGTAACCTTTTTTTTCTCACTCCTTATTTTTCTTGGATTCCACCCCGACACTTATGCCTCATTCTGAGACAAAGAGAAGTGACTCATGCAACTGAAGAAAAAGCAGGCATGCCTGGCTCTTGTCTCTCTTTGAGTATCTTCCTACGCTCCGAAAGTACGTATTTTGCCTTGTGGTGAAAGGAACCTGCATCTACAGGGAAGGTCTGTGGTCACCCACTGTGTCGAGGATTCTGTGATTTACAAGTATAGTTTATTCAAAAGGACATCCGGCTCTGACTGCAGCAATCAGAAGAACAAGCTTTTAATTTTCTACCCTTCAATACTCATAAAAAAAAGTGGTAAGATTGCTAATATGCTAGAGTCCTAAAGAAAATTACATTCATTTATTAGTCAAAAGTTGACTAATATAATCTTGGGACATGTAAAAAAAAAATAGCACTGGCTGAATTACTAAAATAGCATAGCAAATTTTAAATGTCACTTAGGTTTCTTCCCGAAGTATGTTTCTCATGTCCTTTATGTTCCCACTAGCATTTTTGAATTGTTTAGGAAATGCCTTTTTTCCCCAAATTTGAAATTCCCATAAAATTAACCATTTTAAAGTGAACAATTCAGTGGCATTTAGTGCATTCACAATGTTGTGCAACCACCACATCTCTCTAGTTCCAAAGCATTTTCGTTATCCCAAAGGAAAACAGTTTTCCAGCAGTTACTTCCCTTCCCACTCCCACCCTCCTACCCAGGCCCTGGCAACCACAATCTGCATTCTGTTTCTATGGATTTACCTATTTCAGACATTTCATATAGATGGAATCATACAATAGGTATGATTTTACTTCTGCTTTCTTTCACTTACCCTAATGTTTTCAAGATTCATCCACATTTTGACATGTATCAGTACTTCTTTCCTTTTCAAAGCTGAATAGTATCCCATTGTATGTATATACCACAATTTGTTTATCCATTCATCCATTCATGGACACTATTTCCACCTTTTTTGTTAGGACTAGTGCTACTATGAACATGCATGTCCATCTATTTAAGTACTTGTTTTCAGTTCTTTGGGATATAAAACTAGAACTTTAATTCAATGTTTAATATTTTAGGGAAGGCATGTCTTTTAAACTTTACATTGCTGCATTACATTCTGTCATAATTCTAATTAAGACATTCAGTTACCCCATTCAACTTTTGTCTCTAAAGTAATATTTAAATTTTGTCTCACTGTTTTCAAGTACATGTCATTTGTTTTGCATGGGTTATTACCTATAAGTACAAATGATACATTGAAGAATTTCTATATACTTAAATATTTTCAGCAAGTGATATCTATTCAAATTTCAAAGATATTGTACAATGCTATATTACTGGAAAACTTAACATATTTTTTAACAGCTATGCGCTATTTGATATATTAAAAACTTCTCCCAAGAACATGATTTAGTTCAAATTCTGAAATGAGTATTTGTTAAATTTAGATTTATAAGCCTGTAAAACTATCTAATGATAATTCTGGTGGTTCTTTTTCATTGGTTGGCATTCAAAACCTATTATTTTATCTCTATCCAACTTGATTGAATGTTATTTGCTCAAACTACCATGACCTATAATAAATTAAATATATTCCTAACAAACTTATTCAACAAAAATATCTCTTATCATTTATATTAAGTGAAATCCATATTCTAAAGTTAAAAGAAATACAACATTTTCTAAATAGATTTTAATGGCCAATTTTTTTTTACTATCCACACATCTTATCTTCAACACAAAGGTCTACTTTGAAATTTTCCTAATTTTAATCTTTGATCATCAGTTCTCTCATAAAGTAAAAAATACAACTATATTCTTGAACCATCATGATAGTTAATTGTGGTCAGAGCATTTGTCGCCAAATAACTGCCTTTAGCTGGAATAATTCCTCATTTATGGACCATATTATGATTTTCATTTACCTAATCTGGCTATATGGACATATAAATACATATATCCACCATCTAATGCATGAAGTTTTAAGAAAAGAACACCAAAAAAGCTCTGATTATCTGGTATTCCATTTTTTCCTAGCTACCACTTAGAGTCATTATACCATGAGGAAAGCAACATTGTACACTGGATAAAACACAGACCTAAACAAGCAATCACAATGTATATCATGATTGCCATAACAGGTGTGTGACAGGTATAGAACTTTACAAAAGAGGAGGAAAACTGCTGAGCCTGGGTGTCTCATGCTTTCCAAGAGAGGTAACCCTGATGGAACTTTTACACAATATACAGGGAATTGCCAAATATGTAAGGAGGGATCATGAACAAATAAATGCAAGGCTCAGAGTCCAGAGGCATCATGATGGCTTCAGAAAACCACAAGTCATCTAGTACTGCTGCTTCAGAAAGTGTGAAGGATGTTAACCAGAAGAGGCAAACAGGGGCTAGCTCACCCACAGCTTCATAGGCCATGCCAAGAAGCTTTGATTGAATTCTGTAGGTAATAGGAGCTACTGAAAGGTTTTCTTAAAGGCAACTGATCAGGAGCTCTTTGCTTAGTCCAGTTAAGACATGACAGAGTTAGAATGAATGGCATTAGCAATGACAAAGGAAAAGATGGAATTTATACATATATGTAGGGTATAAAATGGACAGATTTCAGTGTCTGATTAGAAGCTTGAGCTGAGGTGTGGTAGGGGAAAGGAGAGAAAAGTAGAGCAGGATTCCCAGGTGGAACTTATCTTGGGTGGAACTCAGTTCATCCTTTGCCATGAATTGTGACCTTGGTGTCCACTCCTCACAAGGAGGGGTGAGGCAAGGAATGGCTCCAGGACAAATAGGCTATGATCTGACATTATGAACCTAGTCTTTCTGGGGACACAGAGGGAGAGCTCCAGTGTTAGCAAGAGGCTGGAAGAACAAAGATCATTACAAAAACCCAAGTTTGCTTGCTATGAAAGACATTTAATGCTAATAGCCACAACTTTCCAAACATCTTTAAACTCAGACTTGTTTGACAGGTTTGAAGCCCTACAGTTCATCCATCTCATGTATAAAAGGAAACAATAATGTAAGTTTTTTTAAAAGATAAATTTGGGGGCACCTGGGTGCCTCAGTCAGTTAAGCATCTGACTTTTGATCTCAGCTCAGGTCTTTTTTTTTTCTTTTAAGATTTTATTTATTTATTTGAGAGAGAGAGAGCACAAGCAGGGGGGAAGGGCAGAGGGAGAAGCAGGCTCTGAGCTGAGCAGAGAGCCCAATGTGGGGTTTGATCCCAGGACCTTGACATCATAACCTGAGCCAAAGGCAGATGCTTAACCAACTGAGCCACCCAGGAGCCCCTCAGCTCAGGTCATGATTTTTTTTTTAGAAGATTTTATTTATTTATTTGCCAGAGAGAGAGAGCGCATGCACATGCACATAAACAGAGGGAGCTGAGAGGGAGAGGGAGAAGCAGGGAGCCAGTAGCTGGTTCCATCCCAGGACTCTGGGATCATGACCTGAACCCAAGGCAGATGGTTAATCAACTGAGTCACCCAGGTACCACTCAAAATCTATGATTTTGTTATACAGTAGTTCTTGTGGTGAGCAAATAAATGTTAATGCTTCTACCAAAGGTGATTAACATAAAAACTATAAGCAGGAAGCATTGTATAAGTCTAATAAAATCAGAAATTTCCTCAAACTCCAAAAACAGTTGACTTAGACTTTTTTTTAACACAGGAAATATTATTACAAAATTGAGTCTGTGGGTTATAGTGCTTCTAAAACAAAACAAACAAAACAACAACAACAAAACCCTCAAAAGCCATTGCCACATGGTTCTCATAGTTTTCTGCCTCAACTCTATTCACATGTGCAGCCGATACATTTTGCTGATAATACATATTCACTCAAAAAATAAACTGAATTCTTTCTATGTGCAAAGCACATGCATCTTTATTTAAGTATACAGAAGTAAATACAACTGACAAGGCCCCATAGAGATTAAAGCTTCCTGGTGGTGGAGATAAATAGTAAATTAGCAATATAAATGTAAATAGGAATAACGGGTAAAAGATGTAAAATGGTGTGTCTGCCATCTTGTTCTTTCCACCACCGACCCCCAGCACCAGTCCCAGCTTTTTTCATTTGCTAAGATAAAGATGTCCAAGTTGCCCTGGGAGCTATTTGGCTTCTTATTATGCCAATGGAGGTACCAGGCAAGATAGTAGAAACAAAGAAAAACTACAAAATCCAAAGATGTTAATGACAGAGTAAAAATAACAGAGCTGCTTCTGTGAGGAAAAGAATCACCATTATAAAAGAGGAAACAGCTTTAGTTACCTGCATTTTGAGCCACCTTTGTTGGCCATGATGGAGTATGGGGATTTATCCCCATGCAGAAGTAAGTAGAAAAATGGACAAAACATATGAAACAATGGCTTTGTGTTTTCTCAAGAGGAGGCGGTAAAACTTGTCATTGTTTTTTATGGAATGCCAGATTGTGTTATAATTGGGCAGTATCATTATAGATTTGGGGCAGTACAGTACAGTACTCATCCGGCCTCAAGCAAAACTCCTCCTATTTGTGCAGAGAGCACCTTTACTCTGACAGAAGGAATACTGCAATTACCCAGTCCAGAAGTACAAAGTGACCATTCTTAGATATTAACATGGAGCCAGAGGGAAAGGATGGATGGACATTACCCTAAGAATGCTTGATGGGTTCACCAAACTGCGGAAGCTGAACTAACCAGTAATCTACTAGTAACCCATCTTCCAAGGACATCATATTTCTTAAGAAATTATGGTCTCTGGATGGAGAAGAAACTCAATGACTACAGACTGAGAGTGCCTCAAGGTCTTTGCCATGCTCCAACCACTGAGATCAGATTCTCTGGAGATTCAGCTGTCGCTATGGGATAACTGGCTAAGCACACTTCAAATGAGAATGCTACCTGAAATCTGAGAAAGCTGGCCAAGCAATCTAGTAAGTACTGGGACTGAGAAAAAAGCTGAGTCATTTTTAGAGAAACGCCACAGAAATGGTGCTAAAATGGATGGAAGCAACAGAGAGAAATACCACTCCCTAAGCATGGTCCAAGCTGGCCACTAGGCATGATGCACGTAGTCCAAATGCCCAGGACCTCTACAGCTGCAGCAGACACCTTCAGGGTCCTATAAAGGGTGAGCCATGGAGTGGAGAAGACCTGGAATTCACAACGCAAATTTATACACCTGAGCCAAAATGCCCAAGTCAGAGGTGACAAGCTGGTCACATTTGACCACTAAAATATGTTATTTGGTTTGCACAGTGCTGTAGAAATCAGAAAATTTCTCATAAAAAATTTAGATTTCTGGCTTCTCTAGTAAGCTTGGAAATCTGCAAACACTGAATAAAGGCAGCCTCCTTTCTTTACTGGACAGTCACCTCGGTCCTCACCTTTCCCTATGACTTTACATACAGCGTAGTGGACATCCTTCCTTACTTCCTCCTTTCAAATAAACTGGTTTTCTTTAAGGCAGTGATGAACCCAGTCCCCAGCAAAGTATTCACTTTTGAAAACATCCTTTTGCAGCTAAGGGTGGCCATGTGACAAAGTTCTGGCCAGTGAAACATAAACGGAATACTTCTAAAGATTATAAGAAGGCTTTACTTTTCCTCATTAAAAAAAAAAAAGGTATACCCTATGCCTCCTTCTTCTGAACGTGAACAAAAATGTGATAAATGTTGCTGAAGCAGCCATATTGTCAAATAAATCAAACCACCTTGTAGAACTTAGTCCTGGGGTCTGGAGTAAACTTGGAGAGATCCAAGTGAGGTGATTATATGTCAGCTCTCTGAATTCAGGCCCTCAACAAGCAACGGCAGGAGAAGCAGAAGGGGCCTGGAGATTGAACTGGGGAATGCACTTTCTGATAATTAGAGTGTAGTAGTTTCACCCAGTGCTTTCTCTTTGACCATTCAGACATCATTCCTTCAGCATTTTAGAGATCCTGCCTTCTTTCTTAGGTAGGATAATGAGTCTCTGCAAAGAAAGAGGATAAACTCATCACTGTCACATTTTCCCCTGGAAAGTTCCAAACTGTGTTTCATCTGGCATCATTAAGTATTCAGATTTGTATTCAGAATCGATTTTCATTTTTCTTAATGTATTCATGATTCTATCTTGTTATTAGGCATAATTTTTGTAAATGTCATGGTCACTTTATCAGTAGAAACTGGATTTTTCCATAAGATATAGAGGTGAAAAATAATGGCATACAGCGAAATTTATTTCTATCTTACAAAAAAGTGTGAAGTTAGGAATCCTCAGGGATTCGGGCTCTTTTCAGCTCACCACTCTGCCATTCTAAGATGAAGTCATACTCTGTGAGGTTCAAAACGGCAGCCATTGCATCCATGGTTCAGTCAGCAGGATGGAGGAAGGATGAAGAAGTGTGGATTAAAGGCATGTAATAGTTGTCTTTTAAAGAAGGTTCCCAAAAGCTACCACGAGACACTTCTGTTTACATCTCATTGGCTAGAACTTGATCACATGATGCAAGGGAAGCTGGTAGAGTCATTATTTTTATAGTCATAGTGGCTAGCTAAATAAATTAGTAATAATGGAAGAAGTGGAAAATGCTGAGAGATAACTATCAATGCTGCTACAGAAAGTTATAGAAATTGCCCATTAAAATCTTGCCTATCTACAAATATATACAAGAATTAATCTTTCCCTTATTCAAACCACTGGGTAACTCAAAACAAGACACTATTTTTAATATACAATTGTCATTAATACCTTTTACTAAATATACATTTGGACTCTCTAATGTTGTATCAGGGAAAACATTATTTCCTAAAAATTAAAGTGAAAAATGGCAGCAGATTGTTCTATTGAGCAACGGTTATTTATCAACCTTTCCGATGTGTGTCGAACTTAGAGGAGGAAAGTATTTCAGTGTAGTTGTAATTTTATTTGTTCTTTAAAATCAGTCCACTAAATATCACTTACAATTTATATTAATTCATTTAGAATTTCCTTTCTAAGATTTTAATAAATTAAGGCA
Source organism: Ailuropoda melanoleuca (assembly GCF_002007445.2). Taxonomy (NCBI): domain Eukaryota; kingdom Metazoa; phylum Chordata; class Mammalia; order Carnivora; family Ursidae; genus Ailuropoda; species Ailuropoda melanoleuca. Next base: position 39,164,099 of record NC_048227.1, read on the forward strand.
TGGCCACAGACTTGAATTTCACTTACACAGGAGTTCATTCATTCTGCATAGATACCTCATAAGTTTACTGTCTGTTATCCCTCTTTCCAAATGTTTTAAATCTGCTGTTTGTTTGTATTTCCTCAAAAGATGTTCGTTATTTGGCATGACTACTCTAATTTTAAGAAGACAGTAATATTGCAGAGAGGTTAAGATGGCGGAGGAGTAGGGGACCCCTTTTTCAGCCGGTCCCCTGAGTTGAGCTGGATAGGTACCAGACCAGCAGGAACATCCACAGAATCAGCCTGAGACGCAGGAAGATACATCTGGATCTCTACAAATGAACATCTCCAGCGCTGAGTATTGAGGTACGAAACGGGGAGCCGTGAAACCGCGCACAGATATCGGAAGCTAAACAGAAGGGGGAGGGAGCCGCCGTGTCAGGGCGCCGGGAAGCGGTAGCCACCTGCAAGGGGGACCAGGTGGACTCGCGGACGGCACCCGCGAGACAGCAGACTTAGAACGCGAGCTCCAGGAGCGCACGCACAGGACGGCTGGCGGGCCACCTGCACCGGGGAGCGGGCAGACCGCGGATCCACACTCTGGAAACAGCAGACTGAGTCCGTGAGCCAGGAGCGTGCGCCACCAAGCATCTCATGGAGCTCCAGAGCTCCGGTGTGCTCACTGGATCGAGGCTGAGACCAGGAGCTCCGGGAGCGTGCGCGGAGCGGCTGGCAGCTGGCGGCTGGCGGCTGGAGGGCCAACTGCACGGGGGAGCAGGCGGACTCGAGGTCAGCACCCGCGAGACACCAGACTGAGACGGGGAGCTCCGGGAGCCCGCGCAGGGCGGCTGGAGACTGACGGCTGGCGGGGTTGGAAACACAAAGCACAGAGACGCGCTGGCCCTGGAAGTGAGGGCTGGGACGCCGGGAGTGGGGTGCACAGCCCGGGATGCTGCAGGGTTGAGCAGCACCAACAGAAACAGAGTTAAAGAGGCCAGAACATCAGTGGAGAACGATCCACGATCCCTCTGTTCTGAGACAGAGGCTGAATTTCAGCTGCTGCTGCTCTGACTCTCAGAAGAGGCATAGCAAACCGCCAGGGAAAGCCGCCAGAGAACAAAAGCCCGGAAATACCGGCTCACAGGGTGCCCATCCCCATCCCCCCTCGCAAGGGACACGGAGACTCTACCCAAACAGGGTTTTCTGAGTACCGGCAGGCAGGCCCCTCCCCCAGAAGGCAGGCTGAAAAATCAAGAAGCCCACAACCCGGAGCGCCTGAGTGGCGCAGTCACCAAGCACCTGTCTTCGGATTAGGGTGTGATCACAACGCTCCGTAAGGAGTCCTTCATCGGGCTTCTCCACCGGGAACCTGCTTCTTCCTCTCCCACTCCTCTGCTTGGGTTCCCTTTCTTGCTGACTGTCTCTCTCTCTCTCAAATAAATAAATAAACTCTTTAAGGAAGAAGCCCACATCCCTAAGATCTCTATAAAACAAGGGCGCACGGCCTGGGTCCCAGTCAACACTTGGGCTCTGGACAACCCTGCAATCTCTCTTCATCAGAATGACGAGAAGGAGAAGTCCCCCCCAGCAAAGAAAAGATAATGAGTCTGTGGCCTCTGCCACAGAATTGGCCTCGGCCACAGAATTAATACATATGGATGTATCCCAATTATCAGAAATGGAATTCAGAGCAACAATGGTCAAGATGATGAGTAAACTTGAAAAAAGCATCAGAGAAAGCGTTGCTGAGAATATAGAATCCCTAAGGGCAGAAATGAGAGCGAATCTGACAGAAATTAAAAACTCAGTGGGCCAAATACAGTCAAAACTAGAGGCTCTGACGGCCAGGGTCACCGAGGCAGAGGAACGCGTTAGCGAATTGGAGGATGGGTTAGTAGAAGAAAAAACGAAAATAGAAGCTGGTCTTAAAAAAATCCACGCCCACGAATGTAGATTACGGGAGATTACTGACTCTATGAAACGATCCAATGTCAGAATCATCGGCATCCCTGAAGGGGTGGAGAAAAACAGAGGTCTAGAAGAGATATTTGAACAAATTGTAGCTGAAAACTTCCCTAATCTAGCAAGGGAAACAAGCATTCGTGTCCAAGAGGCAGAGAGGACCCCATCCAAGCTCAACCAGGACAAACCTACGCCACGGCATGTCATAGTGCAATTCGCAAATATTAGATCCAAGGATACAGTATTGAAAGCGGCCAGGGCAAAGAAATTTCTCACGTACCAAGGCAAAGGTATCAGGATTACGTCAGACCTGTCTACAGAGACCTGGAATGAGAGAAAGGCTTGGGGGGGCATTTTTAAAGCTCTTTCAGAGAAAAACATGCAGCCAAGGATCCTTTATCCAGCAAAGCTGTCATTCAGAATTGATGGAGAAATAAAGACGTTCCAAAATCGCCAATCATTAACCAATTTCGTAACCACGAAACCAGCCCTACAGGAGATATTAAGGGGGGCTCTATAAAGGTAAAAAGGCCCCAAGAGTGATACAGAGCAGCAAGTCACAACCGATACAAAGACTTTAAAGAGAAATGGCATCATTAAAATCATATCTGTCAATAATCTCTATCAATCTAAATGGCTTAAACTCTCCCATAAAACGCCACAGGGTTGCAGATTGGATAAAAAGACATGACCCATCCATTTGCTGTCTACAAGAGACTCATTTTGAACCCAAAGATGCATTCAGACTTAGAGTAAGGGGATGGAGTACCATCTTCCACGCAAATGGACCTCAAAAGAAAGCTGGAGTAGCAATTCTCATATCAGATAGACTGGATTTTAAACTAGAGGCCATAGAGAGAGATACAGAAGGGCACTATATTATTCTTAAAGGAAGTATTCAACAAGTGGATATGACAATTATTAATATATATGCCCCCAACAGGGGAGCAGCAAGATACACAAGCCAACTCTTAACCAAAATAAAGAGACATATAGATAAGAACACAGTAATAGTAGGGGACCTCAACACCCCACTATCAGAAATAGACAGAACACCCTGGCAAAAACTAAGCAAAGAATCAAAGGCTTTGAATGCCATACTCGACGAGTTGGACCTCATAGATATATATAGAACACTACACCCCAGAACCAAAGAATACTCATTCTATTCAAATGCCCATGGAACATTCTCAAGAATAGATCATGCTCTGGGACACAAAACAGGTCTCAGCCAATACCAAAAGATTGAAATTATCCCCTGCATATTCTCAGACCACAACGCTCTGAAATTGGAACTCAACCACAAGGAAAAACCTGGAAGAAACTCAAACACTTGGAGGCTAAGAACCATCCTGCTCAAGAATGACTCGATAAACCAGGAAATCAAAAAACAAATTAAACAATTTATGGAGACCAACGAGAATGAATACACAACGGTCCAAAACCTATGGGATACTGCAAAGGCAGTCCTAAGGGGGAAATACATAGCCATCCAAGCCTCACTCAAAAGAATAGAAAAATCTAAAATGCAGTTTCTATATTCTCACCTCAAGAAACTGGAACAGCAACAGAGGGACAGGCCTAACCCACTGACAAGGAAGGAGTTGACCAAGATTAGAGCAGAAATCAATGAATTAGAGACCAGAACCACAGTAGAGCAGATCAACAGGACTAGAAGCTGGTTCTTTGAGAGAATCCATAAAATTGATAGACCACTGGCAAAACTTGTCCAAAAACAAAGAGAAAGGACTGAGATTATTAAAATTATGACTGAAAAGGGAGAGGTCACGACCAGCACCATTGAAATTGCAAGGATTATTAGAAACTTTTATCAACAGCTATATGCCAAAAAACTAAACAATCTGGAAGAGATGGAGGCCTTCCTGGAAACCTATAAACTACCAAGACTGAAACAGGAAGAAATAGATTTCTTAAATAGGCCAATTAACTATGAAGAAATTGAGTCAGTGATAAACAACCTTCCAAATAATAAAACTCCAGGCCCAGACGGTTTTCCTGGGGAATTCTACCAAACATTCAAAGAAGAAATAATACCTATTCTCCTAAAGCTATTTCAAAAAATAGAAACAGAAGGAAAGCTACCAAACTCATTCTATGAGGCTAATATTACCTTGATCCCCAAACCAGGCAAAGACCCCCTCAAAAAGGAGAATTACAGACCGATTTCTCTAATGAATATGGATGCCAAAATCCTCAACAAGATCCTTGCTAATAGAATCCAACAGTACATTAAAAGGATTATCCATCATGACCAAGTGGGATTCATACCTGGGATGCAAGCATGGTTCAACACTCGCAAATCAATCAATGTGATACATCATATCAACAAGAAAAGACTCAAGAACCATATGATCCTCTCAATTGATGCAGAAAAAGCATTTGACAAAATACAGCATCCTTTCCTGATTAAAACCCTTCAGAGTGTAGGAATAGAGGGTACATTTCTCAATCTCATAAAAGCCATCTATGAAAAGCCTACTGCAAGCATTATTCTCAATGGGGAAAAGCTGGAAGCCTTTCCCTTAAGATCAGGAACACGACAAGGATGCCCACTCTCGCCACTATTATTCAACATAGTACTAGAAGTCCTTGCAACAGCAATCAGAAGACAAAAAGGGATCAAAGGTATCCAAATCGGCAAAGAAGAAGTCAAACTGTCTCTCTTTGCAGATGACATGATACTCTATATGGAAAACCCAAAGGAATCCACTCCCAAACTATTAGAAGTTATAGAACAATTCAGTAAGGTGGCAGGATACAAAATCAATGCCCAGAAATCAGTTGCATTTCTATACACGAATAACGAGACTGAAGAAAGAGAAATTAGGGAATCCATCCCATTTACAATAACACCAAAAACCATGCGTTACCTTGGAATTAACTTAACCAGAGACGTAAAGGACCTATATGCTAGAAACTATAGATCACTTTTGAAAGATATTGAGGAAGACATAAAAAGATGGAAAAATATTCCATGCTCATGGATTGGAAGAATTAACATAGTTAAAATGTCCATACTACCCAGAGCAATCTACACTTTCAATGCTATCCCGATCAAAATACCGAGGACATTTTTCAAAGAACTGGAACAAATAGTCCTTAAATTTGTATGGAACCAGAAAAGGCCCCGAATCTCCAAGGAACTGTTGAAAAGGAAAAACAAAGCTGGGGGCATCACAATGCCGGATTTCGAGCTGTACTACAAAGCTGTGATCACAAAGACAGCATGGTACTGGCACAAAAACAGACACATCGACCAATGGAACAGAATAGAGAACCCAGAAATGGACCCTCGGCTCTTTGGGCAACTAATCTTTGATAAAGCAGGAAAAAACATCCGGTGGAAAAAAGACAGTCTCTTCAATAAATGGTGCTGGGAAAATTGGACAGCTACATGCAAAAGAATGAAACTTGACCACTCTCTCACACCATACACAAAAATAAACTCCAAATGGATGAAAGACCTCAATGTGAGACAGGAATCCATCAAAATTCTAGAGGAGAACATAGGCAACAACTTCTATGACATCGGCCAGAGCAACCTTTTTCACGACACATCTCCAAAGGCAAGAGAAATAAAAGATAAAATGAACTTATGGGACTTTATCAGGATAAAGAGCTTCTGCACAGCCAAGGAAACAGTCAAAAAAACTAAGAGACAGCCCACGGAATGGGAGAATATATTTGCAAAGGACACCACAGATAAAGGACTGGTATCCAAGATCTACAAAGAACTTCTCAAACTCAATACACGAGAAACAAATAAACAAATCATAAAATGGGCAGAAGATATGAACAGACACTTTTCCAATGAAGACATACAAATGGCTAACAGACACATGAAAAAATGTTCAAAATCATTAGCCATCAGGGAAATTCAAATCAAAACCACACTGAGATACCACCTTACGCCAGTTAGAATGGCAAAGATAGACAAGGCAAGAAACAACAATTGTTGGAGAGGATGTGGAGAAAGGGGATCCCTCCTACATTGTTGGTGGGAATGCAAGTTGGTACAGCCACTCTGGAAAACAGTGTGGAGGTCCCTTAAAAAGTTAAAAATTGAACTACCCTATGACCCAGCCATTGCACTACTGGGTGTTTACCCCAAAGATACAGACGTAGTAAAGAGAAGGGCCATATGCACCCCAATGTTCATAGCTGCATTGTCCACAATAGCCAAATCATGGAAGGAGCCGAGATGCCCTTCAACAGATGACTGGATTAAGAAGCTGTGGTCCATATATACAATGGAATATTACTCAGCTATCAGAAAGAACGAATTCTCAACATTTGCTGCAACATGGACGGCACTGGAGGAGATAATGCTAAGTGAAATAAGTCAAGCAGAGAAAGACAATTATCATATGATTTCTCTCATCTATGGAACATAAGAACTAGGATGATCGGTAGGGGAAGAAAGGGATAAAGAAAAGGGGGGTAATCAGAAGGGGGAATGAAACATGAGAGACTATGGACTATGAGAAACAAACTGAAGACTTCAGAGGGGAGGGGGTGGGGGAATGGGATAGACTGGTGATGGGTAGTAAGGAGGGCACGTATTGCATGGTGCACTGGGTGTTATACGCAACTAATGAAGCATCGAACTTTACATCGGAATCCGGGGATGTACTGTATGTTGATTAACATAATATAATAAAAAAATCATTTAAAAAATAATAAAATAAAAAAAGAAGACAGTAATATCTAGCTTTAACAGATTTCTCTATATAGCCCTTAGCATATAAAACCAGTAAAAGTGAAATTACCTGTAACAAGTATATGTATTCATTCATTCTTATTAGTTACATAATAATAGTACACATGAACATATGAACATACTATTCTCTTTTAATCTAATGCAGAAGACCACATGTACATATAATATAAAAAGTATGGTATAGAAATATATTTAAGTGTATCAGAATGATTGTGTAAGTATGCCAACTATCTCACTAAATCAGAATTGGGTTGGTCTGCTTTATCATAAATTTCAACGTTATAAAGAGATTTCAGATTAATTAATTAGAACTACTTGGATTAACAACATAGACAATATTGTAAATTCTTTAATAAAAGGTTAAACCTAATTTCATTAGCACATTATTGACAGAAGCAACTAATAACATAAATTTGTGAGTGTTTAAAGCTACTATATATACTGCCTTAAAGGAAAGGTATATAAAATGTGGTACCTAGGTATATCAGTTATGATATAGGAAAATCCATTGTTTAAAAGCACCTCAAAGGGGCACCTGGGTGGCTCCGTCGTTGGGCGTCTGCCTTCGGCTCAGGGCGTGATCCCGGCCTTCTGGGATAGAGCCCTGCATCAGGCTCCTCCACTAGGAGCCTGCTTCTTCCTCTCCTACTCCCCCTGCTTGTGTTCCCTCTCTTGCTGTCTGTATGTCTCTGTCAAATAAATAAATAACATCTTTTAACAAAAATAAATAAATAAAAGCACCTCCAAGAAATAGAAGTTGATTTCTATCTCCCATAGTAGTGCCACAAAGTCACTCAGATCTCCTCTGTCTTGTTGCTCCATCATTCCATAGGGTATTCCTTTTGGCAGCATAGTAAAAACTGACTCATCAGAATCATGTCTACATTCTAACTTCAAGAAGTAGGGGAGAATCAGAAATGGAAAGCAAGCAATTTCTTTTTTAAGGGACATGACCCTGAAGTTGCACACATCACTGCTGCTCTCCTCTTGTGGTGTAGAATTTAGTTGCTTCCCCACATCTGCAAGAGAGACATGTGCCCAGCTGAAACTCAAGGGTCCTTCGCAGTCTCTGCCTTACCTAATTGATTTATTAGACAGATGTCAGGTGAATAAGGTAATGAACATCTATTGTAGAATATCAGCTCATAAGCATATTTGACTTCTTATATCGATTAATAAAATTATTAATTGAGTATTAAAAGAGTTTTTATCCTTGATCTACTATTATTTCAAGAAAGTTGGAGATTGAGTCCTATAACACTATTTATCAACATGTAGGAAATATCCAAATTTGTTTGCTAAGTTACCATTTTATTTACTAGAAGTTAAAAATCTAATTGAATTAAGTAACCTTTAATAAGAGACAAGAAACTTCTTATGTAAATTTAAAGTAACCTAAATGAATTCCAAATGATGATTGTGTTTTTAAACCAGTTATTTAAGAAGACAGTGCTTAAAGAATAAAAAATTATTGAAAAAATAAATATAAGTCATTTTATTTGAATATAATTATTTTCCTATTTCTACTGATTCTCATAGACTTGGTAATCTTTTCTGACAAGCCCCACGAGAAGATATACATATATGAAGTATGGATTCATTGGCATTCTCATTTCATATTACAATTAAGAAAGATGTGCATCACAATGATTTTATCAGAGCAGACTGGGGTTTCCTCCCTCCTGCTTCCTTCACATGTGTTCGTTGGGAGAAAACAAAACCATTCCAGGCATGTATACCACTGAAGTTATGGAAGGAAGGAAGGAAGGAAGGAAGAAAGGAAGGAAGGAAGGAAGGAAAAGGGAGGGGAGGGGAGAGGAGGGGAGGGTTTTTTTTTTTTTTTTTTTTTTTTTTTTTTTTTTTTTTTTTTTTTTTTTT
>NC_048227.1:39172821-39174495 GCF_002007445.2 Ailuropoda melanoleuca
TTCCATACAAATTTAAGGACTATTTGTTCCAGTTCTTTGAAAAATGTCCTCGGTATTTTGATCGGGATAGCATTGAAAGTGTAGATTGCTCTGGGTAGTATGGACATTTTAACTATGTTAATTCTTCCAATCCATGAGCATGGAATATTTTTCCATCTTTTTATGTCTTCCTCAATATCTTTCAAAAGTGATCTATAGTTTCTAGGATATAGGTCCTTTACGTCTCTGGTTAAGTTAATTCCAAGGTAACGTATGGTTTTTGGTGTTATTGTAAATGGGATGGATTCCCTAATTTCTCTTTCTTCAGTCTCGTTATTCGTGTATAGAAATGCAACTGATTTCTGGGCATTGATTTTGTATCCTGCCACCTTACTGAATTGTTCTATAACTTCTAATAGTTTGGGAGTGGATTCCTTTGGGTTTTCCATATAGAGTATCATGTCATCTGCAAAGAGAGACAGTTTGACTTCTTCTTTGCCGATTTGGATACCTTTGATCCCTTTTTGTCTTCTGATTGCTGTTGCAAGGACTTCTAGTACTATGTTGAATAATAGTGGCGAGAGTGGGCATCCTTGTCGTGTTCCTGATCTTAAGGGAAAGGCTTCCAGCTTTTCCCCATTGAGAATAATGCTTGCAGTAGGCTTTTCATAGATGGCTTTTATGAGATTGAGAAATGTACCCTCTATTCCTACACTCTGAAGGGTTTTAATCAGGAAAGGATGCTGTATTTTGTCAAATGCTTTTTCTGCATCAATTGAGAGGATCATATGGTTCTTGAGTCTTTTCTTGTTGATATGATGTATCACATTGATTGATTTGCGAGTGTTGAACCATGCTTGCATCCCAGGTATGAATCCCACTTGGTCATGATGGATAATCCTTTTAATGTACTGTTGGATTCTATTAGCAAGGATCTTGTTGAGGATTTTGGCATCCATATTCATTAGAGAAATCGGTCTGTAATTCTCCTTTTTGAGGGGGTCTTTGCCTGGTTTGGGGATCAAGGTAATATTAGCCTCATAGAATGAGTTTGGTAGCTTTCCTTCTGTTTCTATTTTTTGAAATAGCTTTAGGAGAATAGGTATTATTTCTTCTTTGAATGTTTGGTAGAATTCCCCAGGAAAACCGTCTGGGCCTGGAGTTTTATTATTTGGAAGGTTGTTTATCACTGACTCAATTTCTTCATAGTTAATTGGCCTATTTAAGAAATCAATTGTGTTTTTAAACCAGTTATTTAAGAAGATAGTGCTTAAAGAATAAAAAATTATTGAAAAAATAAATATAAGTCATTTTATTTGAATATAATTATTTTCCTATTTCTACTGATTCTCATAGACTTGGTAATCTTTTCTGACAAGCCCCACGAGAAGATATACATATATGAAGTATGGATTCATTGGCATTCTCATTTCATATTACAATTAAGAAAGATGTGCATCACAATGATTTTATCAGAGCAGACTGGGGTTTCCTCCCTCCTGCTTCCTTCACATGTGTTCGTTGGGAGAAAACAAAACCATTCCAGGCATGTATACCACTGAAGTTATGGAAGGAAGGAAGGAAGGAAGGAAGAAAGGAAGGAAGGAAGGAAGGAAAAGGGAGGGGAGGGGAGAGGAGGGGAGGGTTTTTTTTTTTTTTTTTTTTTTTTTTTTTTTTTTTTTTTTTTTTTTTTTT
>NC_048227.1:39174568-39267957 GCF_002007445.2 Ailuropoda melanoleuca
AGGGGAGGGGAGGGGAGGGGAGGGGAGGGAAGGGAAGGAAAATGGAAGCAAAAGAAAGGAAAAGAAAACATGATAGAATTTGATGAGATGTCAGGAACAGAGAAATATCCTTCCCAGACTTTCCAACCTTATGTTCTCTAGTCACTTAGCAAAGATCTGCTGACCATCTACCCTGTGTTAGATGCCATGCTAGGCAGTGGCACAACCTTAGAGGAGGCATAGTTTATGCTTGCTAAATATTCACAGTCTTCCAGTAGAGAAAAATAAGTACGTGGGCTCTTTCATCCCTATATGATGTAGATTAAGCATATTTTGAGGCTTTTACCATAGTGTCCTCATTGTGATTAATTATCCTTCCCTCCCTTTTATAAAAAAGTATTTAGAAGACTCTTCTGGGCAAGGCACCTGGCTGTTTCAGACAGTAGAGCATGTAACTCTTGATCTCGGGGTTGTGAATCCCAGCCCCATGTTGGTGGTAGAATTCTTTTCTGGGAAATCTTATCAGCCCAAGAGAAAAGCCTAACGATATCACCCCAGATTTCCTAATGAAATGGCCCACTCAGGTCTCCATACACTAAAATGCTCTATTGACATGCCCTGCCCACATGCATACAGCATCCATCCAATCAGCTGTATAGAACCCCTTGTTTAAATATGGGGAGACAGCCTAAGATCACCAGACATCTGAGAAGTGGCTGGTGGTGGAGGGTGTACAAGATGGGGTGCAAGACAGACAGGGCCATTACAACTGAGAGGGACAGAAATATAGGACTTAAACTATTGTATAAAACTGTTAACATATTTCCTGTTTGAAGATCCAATCAATGTTCTTACAACAGGGATCAGCAAATTACAGCCCATGAACCAAATCCAATCTATCCACCCACAGATTTTGTAAGTAAATTTTTATGGAAACATTGCCATGCCCATCATTTACATATTACCTAAGGCTGCATTCACATGACAATGGCAAAGTTGAAGAGTTGAGGTGGAGACCATTTGACGGACAACACCTAAAGTATCTACTCTTTGGCCCTTGATAGGCAAGTTTGCAGACCTCTCTTCTACAAAGTAGATCATTTGAATGGTGTCTTTGATCAATCATTCCATTTTATTTCTAGTGCCAGCTATATGAAGGGAGAAACAAAGGTGATTAAGACATGGATCCTATCCTCAAGCAACTTACAATTTAGCAGGAAGAGATAACATTTATCTAAATATAAATATATATAAAAATATAAATATATATAAATATGTATATATAAAGCCACCTGAGGGAGTAGATAGTGCAAGTGCTATGCAGGATACAGATAAGATGATGTTGTTGAGAGACAAGCAAATATTTACATAGCACAGGGACTCAGCCACCACTCCTAAAGTACATGATATTTGAGAGGAACTTAAAGATTAGATACGTCCTTGAAGTCTTTACCTTCTTTTATGCCCTTTTTTTTTTTTAGAGAGAGAGTGCACTTGTGCAAGAGTTAGGCAGGGGTTGGGAGGGAAGGGCAAAGGGAGAAGGAGAGAGAAAATCCCAAGCAGGCTCCACACTCAGCACAGAGCCCTATGTGGGGCTCAATCTCACGATGCTGAGATCATGACCTGAACTGAAATCAAGAGTAGGACACTCAACCAGCTGAGCCAACCAGGCACCCTTCTTTTATGCCCTTTAAAGTGCTTTAGATATTTACTTGAAACTATAGATTTTTAATTCAGAAGTTTAAGTAATAATAATAAACCTGTCTTATTTAAATATCATCTTTTACACAAGCTATTTGTATTATAATTTTATTTAACTTCATTCCTATTTAATTCTTATTGTCAAAGACCTTGAAAATTTTGTCTAAGGAAACTAACAATGAAATCACATAATGTTCTCTACATTACTTTGATTTGGGTAGGTACCATTTATTATAATATATAGTATGGCAGGGAAGAAGGAATAGGTCAAAGTAATTATAGTCAAGCTGTCTTCTAATCAAGAGGGTACCTTTGGCTGTCTGACATGAATCTAATTGCACAAAACATGTCATTCATTATTGGTGGTATAAAAAATATTTTTTAAAGAACACTGTAGTTCTATGGCAACAGAAGACTAACATCTTATTTTCAATGGTTCAAGTCTTAAATTGTATTAGAAGTGGAGATGAACATCTCTTCTGTGCTCCATACACACAAGTAAGCTGAGGCTGTTCACCCACATCAGTCTGGAATGATGGCTTACCACCTTCCTATGAAAGACTACTGCACCTTCATAATAGAGAAAACAATCTTCTCTTGGGAGTGGAGCCCCAGCTCTTACCTCAAGATTCCTGCTACCACCTCACTGGCTTCAAGCACTGACCACCATTAACCAAAAGCACAGAGGGGGAAAAAAGTCTGAAAATTCACCAAGGCTTGATTAAAGACTAGAATAACTAGGAAGTAAGCAGAGTATCACATGGGGTGCCTGGGTGGTTCAGTTGGTTGAGCATCTGACTCTTGGTTTCAGCTCAGGTCACAATCTCATGGGTTGTGAGATGGAGCCCCATGTTGGACTCCACGCTCAGTGGGAAATCTGCTCCAAGACTCTCTCCCTCTGCCCCTCCTCCCACTCACACAGGCACACACACGTTCTCTGTCTCTCTCTCTCTCAAATAAATAAATAAATTTTTAAAAAAAAAACACAGAGTATCACATAAAACTAACTAAATAACAGCTTACCATGACACCGAGACACGGTGCCATCCTCATGTACTTCTAGAGGGAAGATGGAACTACGGTCCCAAATTTACTTCCTTCAACTCTCTCCCACACCTGTTTCCTTTTTCTCCAAACTTCTGAGATGCAATCATTTCATTATGAGAGAATTTCCTCACTATTGTGTCCAAGATGGATACAAATCAATGATATTTAATTAAAATACAATTTGAATAGTTATTATAATATGCTATATGACAATATTTGCCAGTATTGCTATGCTGTGATCCTGGAAAAGGCATTATTAAGCCAGCTCAAAAAGTAAGTTGTAATCTCAGAAACAAAATAATAATTATTCAGTGTCTGTCAAGGAATTAGCATTAAATCAATCGCGTACATGACCAATTGGATGTAATTAAAGGGGTAATGCTGGTGCGAAGTGTTGCCTGCTCCATTTTCTTTCTGTATTGCCTGACTGAGCCTCTCAGGTCAGTGTTTTCTTCTTTAATGTTTACTAATGGAATTCCAGCACTTTGCCTTGAAACTGCAGACCATTTGAATTCCCACTAAGAAAATTTTTCAAATGATAATAAGAAAATATTATTCTCTCTTCCTCTACAGTTGCAGAAATGCAGACTAGTTTTGTGACACAAAACTGAACTTACAAATGTAATTTCTAACAAATAAATCTCCTAAAACACCTGGCCTTCAGAGATAATTGCTATGCCCTATAAAAGTAACCTCTAACATCTAAAAAAATCTATAACTGTAGTTGATTGTCAGGAATTGTTTTCCAGGTGCTAATATTTAAACAAACTCTTCCCTGTTTGCCCAGGAATTTCCCCGTTTTAGCATCAGAAGTCCCATATCCCAGGAAAACTCTCTGTCCCAGGTAAACCCAAATGGTTGGCCAAAGTAATTGGCATCTTTGTGTTCTAGAAGGTATAAATGCAAGCTAATATTCTTTGTAAAGTCAGAAGATGATTATTGACACTTAGTTCTTCTTTCTCAAGCAGGAAGACTTTAAAACCAATCACTGCAATATTTCTTGCTTAGAAGAAGAGGTTAAGAATCTGTGCTTCACTTAATAATGCAAGCAACTGTAAACTCTAAGCTTCTGTGATACATGTAAATAAATCAACAAGCTCTGAGCACTAAATGGGCATACACTTTTGTGCTCAAATACCCACAACAAAAGGAAACTTGTTAAATAAGTCTACAATGTAATAAAATAGATTTATAATTAATTTTAAACTGCTAATTAGTAATAATTATGGTGTTTACTTAGAATTTAGTGGAACTTTGAGAAGAATGGATTAACGGACTCAATAAATTTCAAAATTTAAAAAAATGTTATTTTTAATTTTAAAAGTAGGGGCACCTGGGTGGCTCAGTCAGTTAAGGATCTGATTCTTGATTTCAGGTCAGGTCATGATCTCAGAGTCATGAGATGGAGCCCCACATTGGGCTCCATGCTCAGTGGGGAGTCTGCTGGAGATTCTCTCTCTCTCCCTCCCTCTCTCTCTCTCCCTCTGCCCCTCCCCTGCTCACGTTTTCTCTCTCTCTCAAATAAATAATCTTTAAAAAATAAAATAGAATGTTAAAAATGCCTCACCTTGACTAAAGCCTGTAGCACTAGATTAGAATCAGAGACATCAGTATGAACTCATGTTTAACTTAATGTAAATACAAATAGATGGATACAAAAACAAGTATAGACATGTGTGTACAGGTGGGTTAGGATGCTACATACATTACCTCGCTTGGTCTGCAGAGAGGGCCTAGAAGCAATGACAATCCAGTAGCAGTCACCACATCCAGTTCCTGGACTTGAACACACAAAAGAATGTAAAAGAGCTTTCGGTAACCAGAGCTGGAATAAGTTGAGCAACAAAATAAATAACATAGTATGGGATCATAACTTAGAATATAATATAAATATGAGATTACACTAAGTTTTTAGTAAAAGAATAAAAGAAATGGCTGAAAAAGAGAGTGGACATAAGCAACAAATATTTCCCAAAAAATTACAGAAAAAGGAAAGCAGTTCTGGCAATTGATTAATGAAGATGGAAACAAACATAGACCACATCTCTCATAGAAGGAATAGAAACAAGAAGACTGACAATTTCCCCCATCAAATCCTGAGCATGCTCAATCCTTGAAGATGTCAGATGTAGAATAGTGTAGAGTTGAAACACAGGGCTGGAACAAGGACTTTGGTTACAAGTTTGTATGTAAAATACTGATTTCCTCCATTGCCTTCCACACCCTAGATGTAAAATCCTGGGAACTAGATGCCCATTCACCAGAGGGTCCCGGCTCTAGAAAAATCCTGGGAACTAGATGCCCATTCACCAGAGGGTCCCGGCTCTAGGAAAACTCAGAGATATCTCTGAGACCATAGATAAAATCCTCAGGTATAGTCGAAAGATTCGGCATCTATAAAACGAGAATTGGATACTGGTTCTCCCACCTAATAGGAGTTTCAGAGGTGAAAAAGAAGAATTGGAAGATGCAAATTATCAGAGAAATAATACTAGAGAAATTCCCAGAAATTGAAACACAAGTTTTTATATTGAAAATTCCCACTGAGTGTCCAACATACTGAAAGAAAAACAAAGCAAAGAAAAAGATGTAGGGAACATTATTAGAAATTCTGTTACACCAAATTTGAATAACTCAAATGAGAAAATACAGGTTATCAACAAAGAATAAGAATAGCATGAAGTTTCTCTTTGGTAACCCGGTGTGCTAGAGGATGGTAGACCAAAACCTTCAAAAATATGAGAGAAATTGATTGTCAGCAATTAATTTTCCATTCTGCAAAATTATCAATCAAGTGTGAGGTAAAATAAAGATGTTTTTGTTAAATGCATGCATTCAAATAAATTCTCCTCAGGCCCATCTTTTCTAAGAATTCTACTCAACAACATGCTCCAACAAAATAATAAGTTAACCATGAAAAAGAGAGTTAAGAAACCTGATATGGTAGCTTCAACCTGAAAAATGGTGGAGAGTCCCCAAATGACAGCTAAATAACATGTCTGGGGAACTGTCAGGCCAGCAGTTAAGAGCAAAGGAAGACAGGACCTCAAGTTGACTCCAAGGCCTTCAAGGAATAAAGGGTAGGAAGACAATTAGAGAACAAAATATGGTAGAATATTTAGAAAAATTAAAGGTATGTAGATGGAATTTGGCCAAAAGAAAAAAGAGTACCTCGAAAAATTTTAAACTATACAATAATGAATATATTCATATAAGCAGTGGTTTCTGATAACTTACATTAGCAATATATCTATATTGGGAAGATTGAGGAGAGGAGGTGAGTGTCCCAAAATTGATAAATCCTCACCAATCAAAACAGGAAGTCGATAAGGAATCTCTCAACTTGATTACTAAGAATATAATAGTATAAACATATCATTGTAAGTAAGGACATAACCACTGAAAATAGAGCAAACAAAAGCATTAAAAATGATTGCTTCTTAAAAGTAAGGGGGGCACCTGGATGGTGGAGTCATTTGATCGGCTGACTCTTGGTTTTGGCTCAGGTCATGATCTCAGGGTATTGAGACTGAGGTTCACTTTGGGCTCCAGGCTCAGTGCAGAGTCTGCTTAAGAAATTCTCTCCCTCTCCCTCTGCCCCCCCCCAAATAAGTAAATAAATCTATTTTAAAAAGGGGGGTGTGCTGGGTGGCTCAGTTGGTTAAGCATCAGACTCTTGATTTCAGCTCAGGTCATGATCTCAGGTTCCTGGGATCAAGCCCCACATCGGGCTCCCAACTCAGTGAGGAGTCTACTTGTGGATTCTCTCTCTCCCTTTCCCTGCACTTTCTTTATCTCTCTCTCAAATAAACAAATAAATCTTTTTTTAAAAAGTTCTCATCACAAAAAAAAATTGTAACTATGTGAGATGATAACTATACTTATTGTGGTAATCATTTCACAATATGTACATTTATCAAATCACTGTCTTGTACATCTAAAATTAATACAATGTTATAGTCAATTATATCTCAATTTTTTTAAAAAATGACTTTCTTAGTGAGGGTGGTAATGAGCAGTGGAATGTGGATTTTTATTAAAAGTAATTTAGTATATGTTTCATGTTAAATTTTTGTATTTAAAAAATTAGAATATTGGAAACTTCACACTTTAAAAAATCAGAGAAATAATACTAGAGAATTTCCCAGACATGAGCAGTAGACATGTCTCTATTGACAATGCCCTCCCTATGTCCAGCACCTGGTAACATATATGTGCCAGGTTAGATAATTGTGAAATTTTGGTTATCTTTTCTTTCTTTTTCAACAGATATTTTTCAATAGATATTTTTCCTGAGCATCTAGCAGGTACCAGGCACCAGTCTAGGTCTGGAGCTATAGTAATGATCAAAACCAAATTCTTACTCAATGGAACTCATTCAGGGGATGGGGGGAGTTGGCAATATAACAACTGAATATAGAAAGTGTCAGGGGATGGTAAGTTCTTAGAATGAAAATCATGGGAGTCAAATATAGTAATTTCATGGTAAATTTTGAATGAATTAAACTATCAACTTAATAATATTTTCCCAAACCTGAGATTCCAGCCTCTTAAAAGTTGAAAGAATAAACCAATAATTACCTATATACTCTTCTCCTAAATTCATCAATTCTTGACAATTTTCTGCATTTGCTTCCTCTTTCTCTCCTGGTAGAGACAGAGAGAAAGAGAGACTGTTTTACATTATTTAACTTTTTACTGAGACATTTGAAAATGAGTTGTAAGCATCATGACTTTACCCCTATTTCAGCATGCATCCCTTAAGAATACAAATATTATTTTACCTAACTCCAACACAATTACTTCACCTAAGAAAATTAATGAGGTATGCTTGTTGCTGCTGGGGTGTAATTGCTTATTAGACGTTAATGAAGACAGCAAAGAATACATATACACAATTTGTTCATACTGTTATCTCCAATTCAAACCCAACATCCAACGTTCTTCCTTAACTTTTCACATTCCATTTTTGTAACTTCCTTCTCCTACATGAAAAAGCCTTCTTTCCCCCTAAATGTATGTATTCACTCATTCACTGTCTACTACGCAAACAAGACAGTTGGAAAGATGGAACCCCAATATCACCAAGTACAACAAACCCAGTAAGAAGAGTTCAAATGTGGTTTGTAATTGTTTTTGTCCTTGAAATATATTCTTCTAAGTGTATATGGTCAAAGTACTATATTCAGTTACTTTGATTAATTCCTTTTTCTATGTAGTTATGATATCAACTTTATACACAATGAAGATTTTTTTATTTGTATTAAGTTTTAGTGTTTGCTTTTTATTTCATCCTTTTTATTTGCTTGTTTTTGAGTATATAAAATATTTACATGAATGTGTAAAATATTCCAAAAGTCAACACTATTTAAAGGTATGTTCAGAGAAGTCTCGTTCCCAGCCCTACCCCTTCCTCAGTTCTCACCCACTTGCTTATGTAATCACTTTCATTACATTCTAGGTTGTCACTTCTATGTTTCTTTTTTGAAAAACTAGGCAATGTGTGTCTGTGTGCTCTTATTTATTTATTCTTTATTACACAAAAGCCAGTTCACTGCATACCTGTTGGTACCTTGCTTTATTTAATGATATGGAAATCATTCCATATAGTTACATAAAGATCTAATTTGTCACTTTTACAATGGCAAATTACACCATTTTATGGCTGCTCAACTAATCAAAGCATGGGTATCTAGATTGCTTTCAGTATTTTACTAATACAAGTTATTTTGTCATGGGTAGTTTGGGGCATTTTTGTATTGTACTTGTAAGGTGTATCTTCAGGGGCTTACCACTACATTTAGTTTTTGGCATAATGGCTGGTTAAATGTTAGAGAAATACTGTGATAGTTGTCTATACAATATCCAATTTCTCCTACCTAATAACAGAATCCTGTTTAATTACAAGCTTCGGTATGCCAACTGAAAGACTATATTCCCTACTCACTATTAAGGACATAAACTCAACAAGGAGGGGATTTTGTTGTCCTTTTGTCCTCTACATTATTTCTCTCTAAAGCTTGAACAAAATGTCTGGAACCCCAGTTGCCACTTTGCACCATGAGGCAACCTTGAAAGTTGGAATCTAAGTACAAAGGATGGGATAGAAGAGAAATGGTACACTGAGTTCCGGTTCTAAATTACCTGCCTCCAGACTTCTTTAACATGAAAGAGAAATAAATTTCTACATTGCTTGAGCTAGTTGTTGGAATTTTTCTTATAAATAGCCAAATAAAATCTTAGTGATTCAGAAACTGATAATTGAAAGTGGAATGCTACTAAGAACTCAAGCCGAAGAATGTCAAGAGTTAGTGGAGGAATTGCAGCTAGGAAGCTGGTGATCCTTACGATGAGGTAGCAAAATACTTAGTCAAATGCTTGCCTCTGTACTTTGGAAGAATGTCCATGTTCTGAGAGAGACTCCAGTGTTAGGGAAATAGTTGGAATATTCATAGTGATCCGTGTGTGGGCTCTTATTTGGCACTTTTAGTAAAGTCTACAAGGGAGAAACAAACTCAGATCAGAGTTACCAAGCCTATAAACTGAGATTAAAGGAAACACTGCTTTAGGGAGGGAGGTGTTCTCTGCCTGAGGTCTGCAATCTAGGCTGAATGAGAGACTCACAGTTCGAAGCTTCCAAGCTATAAAAGCAACCACTGCTTCCGTACTCTCAACCAAAGCAGTCATAAGAGCTGTCTGTAAAACTGCAGCCTTAACAGGATTTAAGAAGGAAGGTGCATCTGTTGACAATGATGACAATGACAAGACTGAGAGTGCAGCTTCCTACTAGAACCATTATTTCAATGAGCCTTGAATTGAAAGTGTTGGCCAAAAGTAAAAGTTGAAAGTCTTCAGGCTTTAGAATTATGTATCTACAAGAGAGATAGAGTAGTACCATCATTTTTGGAATAGGAATAAGGCCACTGCAGCAGCCCCAGACTATGACCATGAAAACTGTCCCTGTCTCCTTGACTTCTATCTTCCAGAGGAAAACCAGCTGCTAATGCTCAAGAGTTTACCTTAAAGCAGCTGTATCCGATATGCTGCGTGGAAGGAAATCTGTTACCGGCTCTCTTCCCTCTAAGACAAGAAAGAGGTCAGGAGGTCTAGCTGCTATTAGATGCACTAACAAGTTCACTACATCAGAACATTCTTCCAGCTGGGTCCTGCTGACCAATACAGTGGTATCTCATAATCCCGGATTCCTTTTGAGATAAAAGGCTTGAATGCTGGTCTTTGACTCTTTTCAGGGGAAGGAAAAAACATCTGTTTTTTTCCTTCCCTTGATTAAAATCTGCTTTGCCTTTTTTCAAATAAATTCTCTAGGTGAGATCATCGCAAGGCTAAATTGAAGGGATATCTCTTACAGACTTTATGAAGGAGGTGCAACTTGAAGAATGGCTAGAACTTAAATTACCTGTTACTTATTTCAAGCATAATAAACAACATGCCCAAAGGTTGGTGGAGAGAAGGCTCGGGCCTGTCTGAACAACAGTGAACTGGTTTGGCTGAAGCTTTAACCACAGGCAAAGAGATATATTTGGACAGGGCCTTGAAGGCAAAGCTAAGATATTTGGACTTTGTCCTGTTGTTGACAAGGATTCCTAGAAAACACTGAATGCTGTTTGCAAACACTGTTTTCATACAATTTAATACAGCAATGCCCAAAGCTAAATCATGGAGTCAGCGAAGGACCCATGCAAAACTGCACAAGTTCAACTGAGGACAGTTAATAAGCAAAATGGAGTAAACTGGTGGTTAAACCAGAAAGCCCCTCTCGTGCTCACCAGCACAGGCAGCAATGACAGGGCAGAAATGAGGCCAACTCTGCTCATTTGGAAAAACTCTTCCATTCGAATCTCTACAGAATCAGACTAACGAATGTGGAGACTTAAGTAGCATATGATGTATTATCCTTGCCAATTGAGAGCTTTTTAAATCTTGCCTCTTTTCTCTCCATCATTACTTGATAGTGGGTCAGCATTGGAATTCATCTAGAGCACCAAAACTCAGATCTGTGACTCATCCACCATCCACACTAAAATCTGTTCAAATACATGGCTAAGTGACTATTTACAAATGTGTTGGCAATGCCTAGCCAAATACAAAGACAGAAATTCTCCTGGGGCTTCTGGGTGGCTCAGTCGTTAAGCGTCTGCCTTCGGCTCAGGGACTGATCCCAGGGTCCGAGGATCGAACCCCACATCAGGCTCCCTGCTCCGCTGGGAGCCTGCTTCTTCCTCTCCCACTCCCCCTGCTTGTGTTCCCTCTCTCACTGGCTGTCTCTCTCTGTCAAATAAATAAAATCTTAAAAAAAAATTCTCTGAAGCTTACTAAGCAATCTTGAATTTTTTGCATCGATTTGCATTAGTTCTCTCTATAAGCCTTAATCAAAATAGGATACAAAACAATGCCTTTTGATCTCATTTACATCCAATAGTTGTGTCACCTCACTCTGACAGTGCACTATGATTCTTCTGAACTTGAGAAAATGTGATCCTGAAACATGGTGTAATCTCAGGGGACTTCGTGAACAGCCATTATACCACATCTGTGCAGTTATCTTGGCCACTGAACTGTCAGTTCCGGATTATAAATTTGATCTACCCATTCATAAAGCTGGGTCTCAGAGAGAGAACATCAGGCCTGGCTTTAAAAAAAGTATTAGAGGGGGACCTGGGTGGCTCAGTTGGTTAAGCCTCTGCCTTTGGCTCAGGTCATTTTCCCAGGATCCTGGGATTGAGCTGGGTGGGCCCTGGACTTCCTGCTGAGCAGGGAGCCTGTTTCTGCCTCTCCCTCTGCGGCTCTCTCTGCTGTTCCCCCTACCTGTGCCCTCCCACTCTTGCTCTCTCTCAAATACATAAATAAATAAATAAAATCTTTAAAAAAAATAAATTAGGGGCACCTGGGTGGCTCAATCCATTAAGCGTCTGCCTTCAGCTCAGGTCATGATCCCGGGGTTGTGGGACTGAGCCCCACATCAGTCTCCCGGCTCAGCAGGGAGTCCTGCTTCTCTCTCTCTCCCTCAGCCCCTCCTCCCTGTTTGTTCTCTCTCTCTCTCAGACAAAAAAGCAAAATCTTAAAAAAATAATAAAAAATAAAATAAATTTTTAAAAAGGTATTAGAAAGAAAAAATGGATTCAAAGGTAAAAACAGTATTAAAAAATAATGAAACAAAAAATATACTATCAATGTCTCTCTAAACAACAGAATAAATTATCCTAACATGAATGCAAGAGGAATATTACTATTTGTTAGAGTTTTTCCTTCTCTCTCTCTTTCTGTTTATCTTTTTACCACTCTTCTATTTGGTACGGTACATCTTTTAAATTATGTCTTGCCAAGGGCAAAGGTAGTTTTGTTGGTGCTTTCCCTTTGGAGAGAAAGCAAGGGTGAGTGTCATTTGAAGGTAGACAGCATCTTATTTGTTCTGTTGAAATCCTGGCGCACTGCAGAGACTTGATAAAAGCTTAAAAAATAAGGAAGAAATCTACTATCAGTTGTACCATCAAGATCAATGTCCATGCTTATACTGAGGGAAAAAATTTTAACTCCACAAACTCCAGAGTTTGTGTTCCTGTAGATACATGAAAACCCTCTGAATCAGGCACTTGAGAGTTCTGATTATCTTTTTTTCCTCCATAAAATAATACTTCCTACTCCTAAGAGGAATGCAGAGCCATCAAGCAGAAATTAACTAGACATTTTCTTTTTGGTTTAAAGATTTGTTTAAATTAATAATGTTGCCTAAATTATAGAACAGTTTCTTCAGTGAGATAGCATACTGCATTCATATGGAGACAAAGGTGATTGGTACAGAAATCCAGGAGCTCCTACTGGGTTACCTGATATTATGAGTTGAATCCTGTTCCCGGGAAGATATGTTGAAGTCCCAATTCCTGTGAATGTGATCTCATTCAGAAATAGGATCTTTGCAGATGTAATTCAGTTCAAGTGAGGTCATTAGAGTGGGCCCTACTCCAACATGACCATTCTCCTTGTAGGAGGAGGAAAATGCCACATGAGGACAGAGACACAACAAGAATACCAGGTGACAAAGAAGACAGAGATTGCACTGATACAGCTGGTAGTCAAGAAATGCCCAGGACTGCTGACCACACCAGAAGCTGGGAGAAGCAAGGATCTACCAGAGTCTGAGATGGAGCCTCACCCTGCCCAAACCTTGACTTTGAACTTCCACCCCCAAGAACTGTGAGAGAATACATTTCTGTTGTTTGAAGCTATCTATCTTGTGGTACTTTGTTCCAACATTCCAGGAAATTAATAGAACATATCATATTAGAAAAATGGCAGGAAATAGGAAGTCAAACTGGATTGGCAAAAACACAAAATTTGTCTCAGAAAACTTGGATTTGGGTCGTGGTTCTGCCACAGCCCTGCTATATGTATCTTGGGGTCATTATTATATGCTAACAAACTATTTTTACCTGAATTACAAGATGATTATTTTAATCCTTAAACAAATTATAAAAGTCTATAATTCTGTGCAAGTGGTCCAAGAATTAAGAGTTGTTCTAACCCTACTATCCCAGATTGCGAAGATAACTCTGATATGTCCTACCAAACAACTGGATGCATCACTTTGATGCTTTATAAAGAATTTTGTATCTTGATACCACAGACTTTTTAAAATCTCTACTTCGTAAATTTTAAAACAGTGGTGAGAAAGTAAAGTGTTAATAACTGTAATGAAGAGAATCTAGAAGGACACTCTGTGTGTATGTATGTCTTATTGTGGTTGCTAATCTCCCTTGAGATGGTCAGATTGGCTTTACAGACGACTGCTATAGACTCAACTGTGTGTCCCCCTAAAATTCATATGTTGAAACCTTAACCCCTCATGCAACTGTAGCAGAGACAGGATCTTTAAGGAGCTAACTAAGGTTCAATGAAATCATAAGGGTGGAGCCTTGTTCCAACAGGACTAATGTCATTATAAAAGGGAAGAAACACCAGATCTGTCTCTCTCTCTCTCCCTCCATCCCCCCAACCATCTCTGTCTCTCTGTCTCTGTCTTTCTTTCTTGCCACTATGTGAGGGCAGAGAAACACAACTGTCTGTAAGCGAGAAAGTCTCACCAGAAACGGAACCCTGCTAGAACCTTGATCTTGGACTTTGCAGTCTCCAGAACCATGAGAAAATACATTTCATTTTTTTTAAGCCACCCAGTCTGTGTTATTTTGTTATGGCAGCCTGAGCAGACAAAGACAGCCTTCAAACGTTTGGCAGGGTAAAAGAAGGATTGTATAATCTGAACAGTTAGAGAGAACCTATTTTAAAACAAAAGTACTGTTTTGAAAATACATTGTATCTGAGTCGTCAACAATATTTTGGTTTTCTTTTTAACACATTAAGGAATCATTTGGAGAAGTCTTTGGAAAACACAGATTCCAGGGTCACTGGGGACCACAGCCTGAGGTTTTGATTCAGTAGGTCTAGGGCAGGGTCTGGGTTTTGTTGCTCTATTTGTCACATCCCCAGATGATTCTGATGCACCATCAGGGTTAGAAACCACTGTGCCAGGGAAACACTTCACAAAGAATAGAGTTAATGAGTGAAATACCCTTCTTTCATGTTTTCTTCTCCTCCCCTCCAACCTGCCTATCCCTCGCCCACCTATTTCTTACCAGTAAAATGATTTTAAATTAATCAGAGTATTGAATTGAAATCAGCGTGTAGAAATTTTCTGATAAAGAGCCAAGAAACCTGCCACTCTCTGGTCCAACAATTAGCAGGTATGCACAAAAGCAGAACACAAACCCCAGGAAGCCACCAAATCAGTTCTGTCTGCTCAAGAGGCCTGTTACAGGCCTCGAGCTACTGTATTCAAAATGGCCTGCTGGATTCTTCTACTCACTGTCCTTTTACCTTTGCATTTTTTGGTCTCCCAGCCTAGAAGCAAGGGAAATTCCAACATTCCTTTTCCCTCCTGCCCCTCCTCTCCAGTTGGTCACCAAATCCTGTTGATTTTGCCTTTTTAGGTCTGTCTCAAATACTTCCTTATTTCTGTATTATCCATAACATAATTATTGCAATAGCTCTGGTTTTCCTTACTTGCACCCTTGACCTGCTGTGATCCAATCCAGACTAAGATCCTTCATACTCCTTACAGTGAGTGGCAGGGTTCCTCTTCCTTTCAAGGATAATTTCCACAGCATTACCCCAGCCCTGACCCCTAAACACACACTCTAGGGCCAGTCACACTGAACTGTTTTATTCGCGAAACACTTTATCATTTCAAATGATTTTCATACATTAGCTATCATAAATCACCCCTCTGCTCAGAATAGGACTTTACCAAAATTTGTCCATTCGTACTCATCATTCCTTCCAGACCATCCTAAATCCTGCCTCCTCCATGAAATGCTATAGATCTTCGCCTGTACAGTTAATAAGAAAAAAAAATCACTTCTGTGAATAACTCGAATCTCTGAATAGGCCTATTTTGGGTAAGAAAAGACTATGGGGAGGTAAAAACCAAGCCTTGACATTGTGCCTCTAGAGCCTAGGTTGTAAAGCCAAGTCTGATGAAGCTATGAAGAAGAAAGAATCCAGTGCCTGGAGGGAGTCAGCTCTGCATCCCTTATCTGCCCAACAGCTCCCCCAACAGTGCTGGGGGAGGCACAGTCTTTCCTTCACCATGCAACATGGCCATGGAGAACCACCTCTCACGTGAAGGACCATTTTAGCTATAACATCAGGGACCCTTACTCATAATGTAAGGAGAAAGAAAGGAGTTGAAAATCCACTGAAGGAAAAGTAAAATACCACAATATTCCACAATTGGTGCTGCCATTACGACGTCTGAAGTTCCTAGGGCTAAAATTTTGAGAGAGACCCTTGTGAGAAACTCAATCTACTTTCCTTTCAAGGACTCGCTTTGGGAAGTACTTATTAATAATAATTTCCAGAGCCTGATATAATTAACTTTAAAAACCTTTTTTAGGGGCATCTCGGTGGCTCGATTGGTTAAGCATCTGCCTTTGGCTCAGGTCATGATCTCAGGGTCCTGGGATCCAGTCCCACATCAGGCTCCCTGCTCTGTGGGGAGTCTGCTTCTCCCTCTGCCTCTGCCCCCTACTCATGCCCTCTCTCTCTCTCTCAAATAAATAAATAAAATCTTTAAAAAATAAAAACCTTTTTTAATACCAATACTTTCTGAAAGGATCGTGGCCAATTCTCTCTGTATAGACACATGCAATTCCCATGTTGACCCAGTCACCTGTGAATTCAAGAATTTGCTGGAACTAAAGTAGGTTTGGGGCCCTCAGACTCAAAGAAACACAGTGATATCTCCATGATGCTTTTACTTCCAGTCTCAATATCCTCCTCAATACAAGACCACTCTTTTTCTGTCTCCCAGCACACCAGGCTTCGTATCAATCTTTAAGGAGAATGCTAATGACAAAAATACCAACTTTGGAGTCAGGAGACCTAGGGTGTAATGCAGACCCTGCCTCTGACCAGATGTGTGACTTTGGAAAAGGCCATATGTATCTTTCTTTTCACAGCCTATATCCTTACCTGTATTTAAAAAAATAAATAGGGGCGCCAGGGTGGTGCAGTCGTTAAGCGTCTGCCTTCGGCTCAGGACGTGATCCCAGCATTCTGGAATCGAGCCCCATATCAGGCTCCTCTGCTGGAAGCCTGCTTCTTCCTCTCCCACTCCCCCTGCTTGTGTTCCCTCTCTCACTGGCTGTCTCTATCTCTGTTGAATAAATAAATAAAATCTTTAAAAATAAATAAATAAATAGGTATACTATATATTAATATCTAAGGGTCAGATTTCTCTAAAATTCTTCGGGATCTGATAAATAATTTTATATTGAATATATCTACATTGAGAATACACTTCCATGTACTAGCAATAGCCTTAAATAATTTATCTACTGACTTCTCTAGAACTCACTACCGGTGCCAGATTGCCAGGTTTTAAACCTCAGTGTTGCCACTCTCTGGCTACAAAGATTTGGGAATGTTGCTTAACTTTGAACCAATCTACCAATCTAAAAGATGAGGATAATAATAGCCCTATCCACAAAAGGTTGTTGCAAAGATTAAATGAGTTAATACGCATTATATATTTATATATTTACAGCAGCATTGCACGTAGGAAGAGTCCCATAAATGTCAGCTACTATTACCATCCTTATCGTCATGATAAAGTGAGAACAGCAACCTGCTTTGGCTTCTCCCCTGATCTGTGAGGGTCAGTTAAGATAATATATGCCGAAGTGATTGGTAAATGTAAAAGTGCTATTTAAAGTTAGGGAATTATACAAATGTTCAGCGACTGGTGACAAGACTAGGAAAAAAGTACCACATATCCATTTAATGCAAAACAATTCAGTAATTGGAAAGAAGGAACTACTGATACATGCTACGTGAACCCAAAGACATTGTGCTAAGTAAAAGAAGCCAGATGCATAATATTGCATATTTATATGCACTGATATGCAAATTTATAAAGACAGAAAGCAGATCAGCAGTGGCCTAAGACAGGAGGTGGGAGCAGGGAAATTGACTATAAACAGTCATGAGGGAACTTTTTAGGGTAATGGAGATGTTCCACAGCTGGACTATGATGATGGCTACAAACTGCATGTTTAACAAACCCATGAATTGTATCCTCGCAACAGGAAAATGTTATGTAAGTTATACCTCAATAAAGCTTTAAAAATAAGTAAATAAATATACACAAAGTTAAGGTATTATCATCACTTAATATGTTATGTTGTAAATTCTGTTTCTTTGTTTATAATGATTTGAAATTGTTGGGTTTTGTGGAGATAGTGAAAGTATTTTGAAAGTTGTAAATCTTCTATGCAAAGCAAAATGACTAATAATAATAAATAATAATAAACATATCTAAGGCACTCTGTGATTGGTCTACTCAACAACCTCCATACACAGACATCCTCACCGCCAAATTCTGCCACAGAAATCCCCTGCTTTGGTGAGTTTGGGTCCCACAGCCAACTGAGTCAGTCCCATAACCAAATCCCATAATCTCTCCCTTTCCCCAGCACTCCATCAGCCCACCCCTGGAGCACATTGCAAGATCGTTAGAGCCAGTCCTGGGTTTAAATCTCCCCTCAGCTACATGTATACCCTTAGGCAAAGTATTTACCCCTGAGTTCCTCCTTTTCCCTAAGGGCAGGAAGACAGGTACTGAGGCAGAAGGATTCACCATACACAGAGAGCCTAGTCATACTCTGCAAGTCTTTCCAAATTCAGCTTAGCCCCAATTTCTTCACAGAGGCTTCTCTGCTCCTTCAGCTCTTTCATGTAATAATTCATGGAAGTGCTTTCTCTTATCTTGACTTTGGAGCTCCTTGAGGGACGGACCAGTTATTTGCCTTTTAAACTTCCCAGACGGAGGTGTTTAAGAAATATTTATTGAAAATATGTCAACTATTTCTAGTCTTCACTGAGCGAGCTGCTTCTCATGATCACTTTCAGTGCAGAAGCATGTTGATCATGAGCCACTCCAATACCCCCAGAGCCTGAGGTTTAGTTCCATGGAACTTACGGAAATAAGGCATGGAGAAATGGCCGGTGTACGCCCAGAGAACAGAGCTTTTTCTTAGTGCAAGGCCAACTGTGCCTGGAAAGGTTGGACCTTAATGACATATTCTCATCAACTAAGTTAGTCGGCCCAGATTCATTATTTTGCTCCTTATATCCTGAGGGTGGTGAACATCATTAGCCAACAGAGTCAATGATTCTTTTTTTTCTTTTCAAATTTTTATTTAAATTGTAGTTAGTTAACATACAGTGCAATACTGGTTTCGGGAGTAGAATTCAGTGATTCATCACTTACATAAAACACCCAGTGCTCATCACAACAAGTGCCCTCCTTTTTTTATATAGATTTTTTAAAGATTTTATTTCTTTATTTGAGAGAGAGAGAGCACAAGCAGGGGGAGGGGCAGAGATAGAGCCAGAAGCAGGCTCCCCACTAAGCAGGGAGCCCAATGCAGGGCTCCATCCCAGGACCCTGCAATCATGACCTGAACTGAAGGCAGACGCTTAACCGACTGAGCCACCCAGAGGCCCCACAAGTGCCCTCCTTAATATCCATCATCCAACTATCCCATCCCCCACCCACCTCCCTCCAACAACTCTCAGGCTGTTCTCTGTCCTCTTATGGTTTGTTTCCCTTTTTCTTTTTTCTTTTTTTATCCCCTTCCTATATGTTCATTTGTTTTGTTTCTTAAATTCCACATATGAGTGAAATCATATGGTATTTGTCTTTCTCTGACCTATTTCAATTAGCATAATATCTCTAGCTCCAACCACATCGTTGCAAATGGCAAGATTTCATTCTTTTTTTTTTTAAAGATTTTATTTATTTACTTGACAGAGAGATGTCTCTGATGCCAGAGAGAGAGGGAACGCAAGCAGGGGGAGTGGGAGAGGAAGAAGCAGGCTCCTAGTGGAGAAGCCTGATGTGGGGCTCGATCCCAGAACGCCGGGATCACGTCCTGAGCCGAAGGCAGACACTTAACGACTGTGCCACCCAGGTGCCCCAGATTTCATTCTTTTTTTATGGCTGAGTAATATTCCATTATATATATATATATATATATATATATATATATATCCATTTATCAGTCAATGGACATTTGGGCTCTTTCCATAGTTTGATAATGACAAGTAAATATTTTAAAGAGAAAATGCCTTCATTCAAAGGCATTGCTGGAGACTGTTGTCAATTGATAATTTGTTCACAATATTTTGTCACTACCAGGCCCATCTCCACAGAGCCCCACTACAGAATCCCTCCTTGGAGGAAGTAAACTCAGCCATATGACTTATTTTAGCAATGGAATATGAATAGAAGTGATTTATCCTAATATTAAGGAAAAGCCTTAAAAGCAATTGTGATATTCTACCATTACTCTTCCCTCTAAGAATTGGTCTAACCCCATTAGCCTAGGTCCCCTAATGAATATGTGGAGTGGACCTGCTGCCAATCCACAGCTAATTTTTACTGTGGGCAAGATATATCCCATAGCATAACTTAGTGACAGCTGATTAGTGCAGAAAGCTACCTATAGACATTTCATCCTTTCCCTCTGGCCTTCATCACACCATGAACATAGAATGCAATTTGAAGTTCATTCTTTAAAAGCAACAGTAGGGGCGCCTGGGTGGCACAGCGGTTGAGCGTCTGCCTTCGGCTCAGGGCGTGATCCTGGCATTGTGGGATCGAGCCCCACATCAGGCTCTTCCGCTATGAGCCTGCTTCTTCCTCTCCCACTCCCCCTGCTTGTGTTCCCTCTCTCGCTGGCTGTCTCTATCTCTGTCAAATANAAATAAATAAAATCTTTAAAAAATTTAAAAAATTTAAAAAAATTAAAAAAAAATAAAAGTAACAGTAAAGGGGCATCTGGGTGGCTCAGCTGGTTAAGCATCTGACTCTTTATTTCAGTAGGTCATGATTTCAGGGTTGTGAGATGGAGCCCCACATCTGCTTAAGAGTCTCTCTTTCTCCCTCTGCCCTCCCACCCCTCCCACACTTTCTCTCTCTCTCTCTCTCTCTCTCTCTCTCTCAAAAAAAAAAAAAAAAGCAACAGTAAAAGAGATAAGAAGTATGTCATAAGGTTGTTGGGATTGTTTGGTGGGATACCATATGGAGAGAACCTAGGACGGTGTAAGCTCAGTAAGCATGAGCTCCTCCCCAACATAACTCCTTCCTTTCCCATTTAACTTCCACTTCCACAATAGAGGTAGGAAGCTATAGGCAAATGTCTACTAGAGTCTTGACTTTCCTGTATACTGGTGACATGAAAAAGTCATACATAGTCCCTACCTTGAGAATCTTCTAGTCTAATTCATATGAGGAAAATGCAGCATGTGTATCCTTGCTTCCTCAAATATTTAAGTAAGTTTCCAGCATCCTAGGAGAAAGCTAACAAATAGGATTAGAATGTGTCTTGGGGATGGACACAAGCTATTGTTCATCATTTTTCCCACTCCCCACCACTATCAACCACCCCTTCTCCTATACACACACAACCACCACCCACACCTCTCACCAGCTTCCCGATCCTCAAGGTTGGATTACGGTGCCCTCCTTTGTGCTTCCACAGAACACTGTACTCCCCCTTTTCCCAACTATTACTTAGGATTGGCTTTGTTAGTTTGTGAATTGGTCTTCCCACTACAGTATACAGTGCATCAAAGAAGAGACTATGTCTTCTTACTGTATTCCTAGAAGCTGGCTCATGCCTGGTAAAGGGTAGGTATTTATCAACATTTTGGAATGAATGAATGAATCTGATCAGTTCATTCCTTCATAACGACTTTTGAGTTCTTGCCACACGTTGATAAATTTGTTATGCCATGTGCCCAAGCCTCTACCCAATATCTTTATAGATATTTTTTTAACTGACAAGGAATTCTCCATTATGAAATCAGCATGTAATTTACATATACCTATAATCTTTAAGTACTCATAGCGCCCCATGGAAATTCAAATGGGCAATCCACAAATTGAATTATCAGCTCCTATTAAGCAGAGGTTGAGTTTCATTAAAACTGGTAAAGTATATCCTAGAAATTAATTAATAGCTTGAGAATAACCATAAACCTCTGAAACTAAAATCTGCCAAAGCCAAGGTACGCTGAGGTATGCTCAGGAGAGTTTCCAAATGTATAATATATGTTTCCATATTTGCTAACACTGTAATAATCAAAGAATAAGTAAGCTAATTTCCTTTAAAAAAGACCAAAATGAACTCAAATTTTATTCATCTTTTGGAACGATTCCGGAGTTGCCAGAATAGGGCCATATCCTCATTTACTCCTGGGATATCTAAAAAAAAAATTTGATCCTATGAGGTTCTTTTTTAAAATGAGGAAAGATTCTTGTTCTGTTTGTTTTTACATAACAGCTCTATCATCAAACATATTTCAGACTATGTCTTGGAAGTACTATCTTTCTTTGGTAGGAAAACACCCTTCCATCCCATCCTCCTGCTTGGCTTTAGTCCACTGAAGCCTCTTTTCTTAGGATTAACAGAAGCAAATCACAATTCATGACTAGAGTTTACCAACCTTCCTTTCTCTCGTTCAGGGAAATTCCCCTTCACACCACCACCCAGCCCCTGCTGATCCTGAGAGGCACTTCAGAAGGCAAGAAGGGCATGCATTCTTGCTTTCTGAATTGAAGAAGAAGGATTTCATGTGTCTTAGAGAAGCCAAGCTACCAAAAAATTAAATCAAACCAAATAAAGCCTTCTCAATTCAGCCATAAAACCACACACTAGAAAGACAAGTGTGAGGCAGATATTTTGGGGAAATACACGGGTTGTCTACAGAGGTTCCACAGTCCTCTCAACTTGTATCAGGCTGTCTACAGATCATACAGTCTGCACAACATTTGCTATTCTATTTTATAACTCCCCACCTCTCCTCTCCCATCTGCCAGGGTTGTAGCTCAAATAATTTGATTTTCTTTCTCCCAAAATAGGGAATCAATCTATATAAAGCTTCAAGGTCTCAGAGCCACCCAAGTTCCCTTTGAGAAGTAACCAACTAGCCCTCAGGAAGCTTCCTTTAGCAGTGCCAGGATTCTATAAAGTCCCTCCTAAGTCAACGCCTCTGGCCTTGTAGCAGGTGGATACCCCTGGAACACTGGGAAGAGCACAGAGACCTTGCCAACCTGAAATATCACCTCCAACACTTCCCCTTCCCCCTTTCTCCTCTGCTTTCCCTACCTTTCTGCCCCTTCTACTTTTTTCCACCCCAATGTTCCCCTACTTCTTCCTCACCCCCTTCTTCCCATCCCTCCCCTTAAAGCATCCTGTGGATGTTGACTGTAATTTTCCCCTCAAGGAAAGATGAATAATTCACTTCCATAGGGTTTGCATGGAGGAGCCACAGAGAGGCAAAATCCAAACCGGCCAACGACTGTATTCCCTCTCTCCCCAACTAAGGCTGGCCACAGAAGAGGACTTTGGGATCCGCCTTTCCTTGCACCACCTGGACCCTTCTCCTCCTGGGCCGC
The DNA here is from genome assembly GCF_002007445.2 of Ailuropoda melanoleuca. Taxonomy (NCBI): domain Eukaryota; kingdom Metazoa; phylum Chordata; class Mammalia; order Carnivora; family Ursidae; genus Ailuropoda; species Ailuropoda melanoleuca. The sequence continues at coordinate 39,197,334 of NC_048227.1, forward strand.
CCCCAACACAGGGCTCTGGATGTGAGACCCAGGTCCACTCCACCAAACCCATAGGCCACGTTTATAGCATGGACAGCGCTGCCCTCTAGTGTTTGCAACCGGGAGCCCTGAGGGCGCCATCAGCTCCAGAATTTTTCTTTTACAGCCTAAGCAAGACCTGAAGCACCTCGGAGCTCCGACCCCCAAGCTCTGCTCCACAGCCACCGCCCGCATTACACCCTGGCTCACCTTTTGGTCCCTCCCACCCCCTCCGCCGTCAGTGGTGTCCTGTGCGCCTGCAACCTGCCGGTGATTTAGTAGACTGCCCCCTGCTCCTGCTCTTGTTCCTGCTCCCGCTCCCGCTCCGCTCCTCCTCCTTCTCCTCCCAGCTCTCGCTCTCGCCTCCTCTTCCAGTCGGGGCGCCCAGACTTCGCAAAGCACAGGGCCTGCGGCCGGCAGCGCCACGGGGCTGCCCGGCGCGCCGCGCTCCCGGCTCCTTCCCCCCACAGCCTGGGGGCACGGGCGCGGGCCGAGGACGCTCGAGGGGCCAGTGCCCCGGAGCCCGCTGTCGAGAGAAGCTGTGCTTTGATAAAGCTCGGGAGAGAACCGAGCGTGTTCGGAGTGAGACTTCGGGAGCCAGCGGGACGCCCCAGGTCACCCAGTGCGGCGCGGCTGCACGCACCGTCCACAAGGTGAGGGGCGCATGCTTCCGGGGACGTCCTCGGCTTCCCGGCTCGCCCCCTCCGCGGGTCAGGGGCTCAAGCTCTGGTTCAGGGATTTTTGCCCCCTCTGAGGCGCAAAGGCGGCGGGGGTTGGGCCACGGGGAGGGAGACTACAGGAGTGGCCTGGGCACTGTGCCTCCCCTTGGACCTCTTAGTAAGGAACGCATTTCTCGGTCAGACGACCCTCAAATATGTGAGGCTGAGTGTTGACATGGTGTGTAACTGTGCTTTAAGAATTTTATCCTGCTTCCCTGCAAAAGGATTTGCGGCGGCTTAAAGATGGAATGAATGTGGGAGGGGTGCCAGGAGGAAAAACTTGAGTGGAAATCACGCGGAGATGGGTGTGCGGCGAGGACCGCTGGAGGACGAGGTGATTTCAAAGCCAACGCTGATTGAAAAACCTGTGCTTAAAAAGGACTCCGCGGTTGCTCCAGCCCTCAGAAAATAATGATGTGCTTAGTCCCGATAAAGAAAATACCCAGGTGGGCAGGTGATGGGGTTGACTCATTTTCTTAAATTACAAAAGAAACGCTGACAGTGAGAGTTGAGACGGGAAGTTGATCTTCAGCCATTTCTACCCGATACTGCAAGGTGAGAGACTGGCCCCCGCGCAATGAACATGGAAGGGCGTCCAGGCTCAATGGAAGGGGCTCCTGCTCCTATGACAGGATGGTACATAGTTTTGCATAATTAAAATATGTATACTCCTGTATTTTTTATTTGGGGGGGGGCTGTGTCCAGTTTTGGATTCAACTCAACCCTGCTTGTCCTTGAGTTACAAGGGTGAGGCAGAGGGTGTCAGCATCCCAGGATGCTTCTTCCTAACCTTCCTCACTGTCCTTCTCTGCCTCCTGCACCAAATCTCTCTGAGTCCAGGAGGGAATAAGAGATGGTGAAATAAGTTGGGGGAGGGGTATTTTCCCAAATATGTCGGGTTCTCCTACCATTCATCTTTTACTCCAAGTTCCAACAGTTTATGCTCCTATTCTGCACTTGACATTACTCTGGGTCACATTTTTCTGTGGTTACACATTTGGACATAATGTGCCTGACCTTAAACACCCAAGATGGACCTATGAATCTGAGACTCCCCTGACTTAACCATTTATGGAGCAGAAAGCAGGGGCCTGGGTCTGGTTGCCTGTGCAGCCTCTACCACTTGGAACATATCTGAAACACCTTTGAAATGCATGTTTGAAATACAGAGAGGAAATTATGAGCCAGCCTTTCTGCACTTGCTAGTGCACTTGTATTCCTGCTGAATTAAATGAGATGACCTTGTCTTCAACAAATAAATGAGTGGAGGCTTTTGAGGCCCACTAAACAAGTGCAGGAGATATGCCTGCCTGCCTTCCTCCTCCCTTCAGAGCTTTAGCCCCTAGGCCACAGAACTGTGAAAATGAAGCCAGCCTCCCGAGTGGGACTCAGTTCAATTTCTGCACCATGTTTAAAGCAAAGTGTGTTGCTTATTTCTGAAATTGCACAGCACCTCCACAATGAACCACTTTGCTGCCTAGAGGTGGGAGAAGTACTTCTGCCCAGATATTTCATCACTAGAGAGCTATACAGAGAAATTCATTCAAATCCTGACTCATCATTGTTGATAAAACTTAACTATTATGTCATCATCACCTGATATGGGCTTTTGAAACCCAGAGACCGCCTCAGATCTCTGTATAAATTGAGACTTGTAATGACAGAGCCGGAAAGGAGTTCAAAAAATAATGTAGCCAAAACTCCGGTTCTCAGGATCTTGGTAAATGCATCCCTAAATATTCCTTTAGGTGGTGATTATTCCTTTCATAAAATTTCCAGGGATGAAGACTTCACAGATTGTTTTTATTTTAAAAAGTATTCACATTGACCATTTTTATCTACCAGCTGGCAAATTTAAAATTACACAGGAATTGGGGCACCTGGGTGGTGCAGTCGTTAAGCATCTGCCTTTGGCTCAGGGCATCGTGATCCCAGCGTTCTGGGATTGAGCCCCACATCAGGCTCCTCCACTGGGAGCCTGCTCCTTCCTCTCCCACTCCCCCTGCTTGTGTTCCCTCTCTCACTGGCTGTCTCTGTCAAATAAATAAATAAAGTCTTTTTTAAAAAAAATTAAGCAGGAATCAACATCACAAACAGTGAACTCATTTTCATTTTCTCTTCTGCCCATGGTGACTTAACTTTGGGGCATATTCCTAGGCCAGGTGTTCCTCAGTACCCTCCTGGACACACCATTCCCTGGGGCACATGTTGACACGTAAACCAACCTCCCTTGATACTCACCCTGATGTCACCTTTGTTAGCCATTTTGGTACCTATTAAAACATTTGCTCCCCATTTTTTCTTACTGATGCCTGGTCAGCATCAATTATATAAATAAATTTCTTTTCTTTTGAGGTAAATAACCAAGTCAGGATTTCTCAGAGATAGTATTTAGGAAGAAACAAAATCTAGGACACACTGCTATCCCAGGTGACACTGCAGTATGTTCCCATTCTCTGCTGTTTGATGAGATTATTATTGGAAAGCAAAGTGAGATTATCAGTAGCAGCACATCACCCCAACTGGCTGAAGCTCCTTTCTATCAACATATTACAGGGGCACCTGGTGGCTCAGTCCGTTAAGCGACTGCCTTTGGCTCAGGTCATGATCCCAGAGTCCTGGGATCCAGCCCCACACCAGGCTCCCTGCTCAGCAGGGAGTCTGCTTCTCCCTCTGCCCCTCACCCTACTCTTGTGGTCTCTCTCACTCTCTCTCAATCTCTCTCTCTCAAATAAATAAATAAAATCTTTAAAAAAAAAAAAACAGCAACAACATATTACACCACCACCAAGATTCCAAGGCTTCAAATCAAAAACATAATCCCTTTACAGAAAACCTTAGGCCCTGACCTGATGGGTTATCTTCTCATTGCTCAAGTACCTGATTCCCTAGACCTTGCCTTTATGCACATGCCATTTTTGTGTGTGTCTGTGGTCCTTAGAATTTTATTTCTATGCTATCCTTTGAAAGTGAAAGATCTAAAGATAGTATTTTAATAGGAGGATGTCTTTCCTCCATTTCTGTAGGCTTATTTACATGAGAAAATAAGCTTGAGGCTGCTCAAGAGGTGAATTTCAACCAAATGGGGATTTATTGTTCATACCATATGCTGTCAAGGCCATCTCAGGGCATCTCATGCCGTACACTCCTTTTTTCTCCACCTCCCACATTTTTCTACAAATGAAATTATATGAACATTAACTTCAGGAAGACACTGAAGATAAGTATGCTCTATGAACAAGGAGGGAGCAGATGGGTGAACAGGGGAGACAAAGGGGGAAATGGGGCAGCAGCTCTTTGGAGTGGCTAACTACTCCCTTGTGTCCTCCTCCCTGAGTCATTGTGTGGCCCCTACAGCTTGGGGCCCAGGTGAGTGAATTTACCTATTCCTGAGAATGAAAGGATTTTCATCAATATCCCATCTACTTTTCATAATTTAGTATCCCCTCCCACATTTTGTGGATTAAGAAACTACGGACCAGAATTTATATAGATCATTTAGTCAATTTGGCACATTCCTAGATCACAACAGATTCATAAAATCCTTGAGAATTCTATTTCTAATACACTTTGATTCTAATTTTTGCTTTTCATTCTTAGTGTTCTCTCTCTCTCTTTTTTGTCTTGCCCACTATGGATTAGCTGATTCACTATGGATTACCTGATTCACTGTGGTCCTTATTCTAATAGATTTCAAAGCTTTTATTTCATGGTTTTATTCTCCTAAGACATGCCAAATGAAAAATAACATAGCAAGCAGACACGTGTAATAGGTTCAATGTTAGAGCTCTCTCCTGTTGGTCAGTTCTCAATACATGCAGTTGTAGGATAAGGAAACAAAGTCCTTTAGAAAAAGCTGTAAAACCTAATTCTTCTGTATCTGGATCATTTTAACTACAAGTTGTAAGAGGAATGAGCATCTCAAGATTCTAGTTATCAGTACAGACCAGATGGAAGGTCTTTATGAAATCTGGCATGAGAAGGAAAGCATTTTTATAGGAAGAAGATAATATTTGAAAAACAGCAACCAATAGAAGCAGCAGCTTGAAGTTCTAAAACTCTCAGATACTTCTGATGACCCCATCTACCTGCAGTGCCCAAATAAAGTAAAACCAGACCCCATGAAATGTCTTTCCTTAGCTGCAGCTGTTCTTTATCCCTTTATCAGATAATGGGCATGTGGTGATATTTCCAAGGGATTTGGGAATGATCTGACTTCATTAAAGTATGAGTTTTGTTGGGACAGCTTGCCCAAGAAAGTCACATTTGTGTCAAGATTTGTATTCTTGGGAATTGAAGACAGGTCAGAGTGTCTTTGGGGAATAAACTCCACAAAATGGATACAATACCACTCAAAAACTGACTTCAGCTCTAATACCCTAATAATATCCAGAGTTATCAAAGGTCCATTCTTCTGCACTGGTGGGAGGGGAAAAGAGGAAGGAACTAACATATGTGGTGTCTGCTATGCTTCAGGAACTGTGCCAAGACCTGCACGTACATTCTTATATTCAATCCTCACAAAAGCACTGTAGGGTAAGTGTTGTCAGCCCCATAATTATCACCCCACATTCTTTCATTAAAAACCTGTATTTGTCATCTAACCACCTGCCCTGCTGTCCCTTTCAGGGAGAGGCAAAACCTCAGATTGAGTGAAGTGAACATACACAAGGAGAATACCTAGAGAGAAGGTTTGAGAAGTGTGCTGGTCATTGAGGGGATCTTATGAATTTGGACTTTACCTTATAGGCCTGAGGGAATTATTACAGGATTTTTAAATGTATTTAAGAATAATGTTCACAGAGGGAAGCATACAGATCATAATTGCTAAGCTCGGCAACTTTTCTCAACGTGAACATACCCATGTCGCTAACCACCAGCACGATAAGAAACGGTAGATCACCACTTCACAAGTTCCCTTCCTGACCCCACCCAGTCATGACTTCACCCTCCCTAAATGTATCTACCTGCTTTCCAACATCACTGGTTATTTTGAGCCATATATCTGTATAAATTGTGTAGAATGATACCTTTCATGATTTGGTTCACTGTTATATTCATGAGATTCATTCATGTGGATGGTTATGCTAGCAATCTGTTCACTCATTGGTGCTGTCAAATAGTATTGTGCTGTATGAATGTGCCACAAAGTTAATGATCCATTCTCCCATGGATGGGCATTTGGGTTGTTGCCAGTTTTTTGCTATGATAATGCTTTATTAAGGTATTTTAAACTGTTGACCAAAATAATTAGTTTGGTGTTATCAAGACCTCACTCTCACTGCACTATGTAGTGGAAGAGGATACGTGTGGAGGAGGCAGTTATTGTGAGAGCCCAGGCCACGGTAGTAGCAGTACACACGGAGAGAGCAAAACAAGAACACGATGAGTTAAGGCTACAGTGGAAGAAGGAAATGATAATGTGCAGATATTAACTAGAAATAAATCTGTGTTTGAAAGAAGTACCTTGTTTCTTCCCTGGCTCCCACCATGCCCCTTCCTCCTGCAAAAGCACCTCTCACACCCCAAATTCTAATGGTTTGTTGCCTAAAAAGAACATGAACTACTTCACATTTCCTGAACTGTTGACCTATGAATCATTTGCTTTTCTCTTCAATTTTGTCTCACAATTACCAAAAAAGAGAGAGATGATAATGAATCAGCTAAAACTTTGTCTTACCTTTTAGAGTATAGAATTCAGGGCAAAAGAATGGAAATAAAGGAAATAGAATGTAGACAGCCTAGTCTTGTTCTGGTTGGTTCAAGAGGACAGATCTAGTTAACAAAATGTGCAGAGAAGCAGACCGCAGCACTTGATAGAAGAGCTCACACCATCTGAAACACAGTCAGACTGTCTGTGAGGTATGCACTCGGCAGCGCTGGGACGTACAGCATGTTTGGGGACACGTCACAGGGTGGGTTCTCCATGCTCTTAGAGAAACATAGTCTAAATGAGGTTGACTGCGCCTGATGTTGATTAGGGAATGCCCTTGGGAACCACACTGAAGGAAGGGAAGGAAACAGGAGTGGACTGAGGGAGAAACTGAGCTGCACAATAGACCCACCAACAGCTTCAGCCAACCCCATGGGGAGTCTGAGCTAAAATGATCCATCAAAGTTGTCCCAAGCTAGGCTAAAAGGGTCAGACATTCCAACCCCTTCCTGCATCAGGTGCTGAGTGTGTGCTGCCCCAAGAAGAGCACCATCTTGGGAGAGACAGCTCTCTATAGCCCAGGACATCCCTGAAGGGGCTGAAGGTTATCCTGGCCCAATCTCAGCAGCTCACTATAAGCTCTTTTTTGAAAGAGGGATCTGGGCAGTGTGTCTCTGTGTCCATCTCAGGACATTTTTTTTATTCAGACTTCAACTACAGGAGATTAACTTAGATAACCTTCCAGGTGCCTCCCAACTCTGAGATCTGCGTTTGCTTATTTCATAAGACTTTCCAGGCTCCTTTCAGCTTTGAGGTTTGCATGTACTTATTTCATATATCCAGGTTTCTAAGCCACTGAAGAGTTTACAAACTGCTGTAAATAATTTGACATTTCACCTTTAATCTCTCCTCCCTCCCATTTCGGCAAGTAAATATATCACTTGAACCACTGAAAGTGGAGGGAAGGCAAGAATTCCTATAAACATATGAGATCCCTTCATGAGAAGGTAGAGAGGGTCTCCTGCCACTGTCTTCAGAAGGAGCTTTTTAAATAATCATAAAGGGGTGTGCGTGTGTGTGCGTGTGTGTGTGTGTTTAATGCTTGAAACAGACTTTGCCTTTGCCATAACTGCTCCTTTTATGATTGGACCTGCATGACAGCTGAAATAGAACAGAAAAACTGCTCGTGAAAAACCTCTCCTTAATATCTCTGCCTGTTCAATTAAGTAATATAGTCCCCCACCAGGGGATTTTATGTTGAACACTTTTGACAAGAGGCTGGCTGAGACTTGGAAGCTTAAAGAACCTCTCAGAGCAGATTCTACTGGGGAAACTCCTGCTCTCACCTCAGACACAGTAGTTCCTGAGCGGGAGACGCTGCCTCTGACCTAATGATTCATTCCATTTTTGCCTTCAGTGCTGGGGCTGCTGCTCCCAGCTTTACCACAATTGTATTTAGTGAACTGCTACCAAGAGCCACTCCACAAAATTTCTATGGCCCAGAAAGGGCAGAATTATGCTGTTTTATGCATCTATCCCAGCTCCATTCCTAGGTGCTATTTTGTTTTTTCTCCCACAGTTTGGTTCCCTTTCAGAAATAGCTTTTGTATCTGCAAAAGCATCTTTAGAAAAGAAACATAATCTTTTAAGAAAATAGCACTAGTTTTTTGGCCTTTGTTGTATTGGTATTCTGTGGAGTTCTTATTCTAATTCTCCAGTTTGCTTCTGTTGATTGTAGTCTGAGGCTCTCCCCTCACTTTGTCCTTATCACCTAAAAAACTTCTTTGATGGCTCTGTGCCTCAGTTGTCCCATCTCTAAAACATGAATGACAATTCCTGCCTTAAAGACCTATTGTGAGGAGTAAAGAAAAGTAGTACAACACAGACCATGAAGAAATGATAGGTATTATTACAATTATCGTTATTATTTCCTGTGTGGGGTGTTGTACAAATAATCCTGACCTAAATTGAAGTGAAGAAGGTGGCCCTGGCTTTGGAAAAATAAAAAGAGATGGGTCTAGGCCAAGTTCCACTGCCCTGAACCCTTTGGGCAAGAATCTTTTTCTCTTTTAATTACTAAACATTGCCTCAGGTCAGCTATATCCTCGATCCCCAGAGAATGCCTTTGCCTGCTACTTTCCACACACAACCATTGACTCTCCACACCCTGAATCCGCTCACAAAGCCCTTCTTTACACATGCAGGACAAGAGCCTGATCCCAGTATCTGGAGTTCCATTTGCAACTGCTCTGCATCTAGAAAGTCATGATTTCTGCTCTCTATAGTGGCACCTCTCAAATCTTAGGGTGCAGAAGAATTGCCTGGAAAGCATGTTAAACCTCATGTTCATGGTCCCCACCTGCAGAGATAGTAATCAGCAGGGTAGGGTGAGGCCAAGAATTTAAATTTCTCACCAAATCCTAGATGATGGTGATGCTGCTTATCTGCAAACCCCACTTTGGGCAGCAGGAGATCTACGGGAGTCAACAGGACACACAAAACTAAATGTTTTTGTTACAGCCAAAGAAACAGAAAAATATGTAAAGGAACTTACTCTCAAAGAACTACAGACCTGATTAGAGACATGTAATCTTTAAGCACAAAAACATGTTGCTCTCATGTTGCAAGTATTTTTATGACCAGAGTCCTCTTTATGGGGAAGGCAAACTGCCTTCAAAAATATGAGCAAGAATATCACATCGACGAGACAATGACCCTCAAAGGGTACCAAAGTTTACAAAATTCAATATATAGTCATATTTTTTAAAAAACCGGTAAACTAGTAAACTACGAAAAGGAATAAATTTCTAAGTTAACTAGAAAAAAACAGTTCCTTACATTACGAACACCTTTCTAAACAATAGCCAACATCATGCTTATTGGTAAAACACTATACAGATAAGGCAAGGATGCCTGCTAATAGCACCATTATTTAACATTCCTCTGAATGTTCTAATCAATGCAATAGAATGAAGGAAAAGAGAAGACATGATATCAATTTATAAATACTGGTCATGCAGTAGCCATATTATTACTTACAGATGATATGAAAACGTAAGTGAATAAATGAAAATGCCATTAAAAATCGTGTGGAAATTAATAAGATGTCTAGCTATAAAATACACAGAAGCCAATAGGTTGCCTGATTAGCAACAATATAATTGTAGGGATTTCTGCTAAGCTTGCAAATCACTGGGGAGAAAACAGGCTTAAGAAATGTAAAAAAGATTCTGTCAGAGTCCAAGAAGAATAAAAGTTGAAAGCCCACCTCATCTCAAGAAGATGGGGGAAGAGGACCCTGAAGTAAAGGACTCCACATTCCAAAACTCATCCCTATGAATTCTGTAACATTTATCCCTCCACGATTTCTGACAACACAATGGGGTGTTGTAATTAACTCTCTCCTGTATTACTATAAGTGAACAAGAATAGTATACTTACTTAAGTAGCCTACATCTTAAAACTTTATTACATAGTACGGATTTTAATGTTGAACTCTGTCCTACTCAAGGAAATCTTTGTCACCTGCATGAGAATTTGGCATTTAGTAATCCATGAGTCTTCCTGCCATATTGTCCTGCACAATTTAAGTAAACATTCAGGGAAAGAAGAAGGGTTCCTTTTTCATTATGTTTTCATTTGATCATTCTGTCCCTCTGAACCTGATTCAGTTCCTTACACAGATGCTTTAAAAAATACTAAATGTGATATTTAATTAGTAATTAGCAATTTTGCAAATAAATTTACAAGATACACTCATAGTGGCAGGCATATTTTTTAGCACATTTTATTTCAAAGATTCTAAACTAGTAAAGCAATGTGATCTCCTGACCCTTTCTGTGACATGATAAAGCCTGTTTCTAAGGCCATCTGAAGCCTTAATTTATGCCCAAGGCATTGGAAGACCAAAATGTACTCACCCTGGGGTTTGGTCACTTCCATATAAATGGAGCACCTTACAAGAAGGGATGAAAAATGACTTTAGAGGAAACAAAAGTCTCAAAGCTCACAAGACTTGATTAGTTTTTCAGCTTGGGAGCAGAGGCAAGGCTCTGTGATGCAGATGGAGCAGTTTTCTGCAGCACATCCATGGCAATTTATGCCTTCGTACCAAAAAGGTGGCCAACCAGGTCCCTCCGAGTTTTGGATAATCTCTCACTCACATTGCCCTGAGTGTACTAAGCACCTCTTTCACAGGCATATGTAACATTGGTGTGCATTACTTAATAACTGATGGTTCTATAACATTGTTATTATGATTGCTACACATTACTGTTATAATATTAAAATATGTGGTATTTGCAGCATATGGTTTGTCTGTTTAATAAAAAATGAGTATGAATCTAAGGGTGAGAAGGCATGGAGCAGAGATGTAGAGTCAGAAGGCCCAGATGAACATCTCAGCTTCCTGGCTGTATGAGCTATATGGTTTGTCATCACTACAATAAGACAATAATAGGTGCCCTGCCTCTGTAGCCTCCTTTTAGGGAAGTTTCTCAAATCCAGTGTGCTGTTGGAATTCATCCTTTACATCATCACTGTGTTAAGTCAAACTGCATCTTGTCTTTCTCCTAGGAGGCAATTCAGGACAGGTCTTGAGCTCCGGTGTCGAATGAGCCAGGAGCTCAGCCACTGGCTAACTACTTGCTTTCAGGAAAATTACTTCACCTCTCTAAACCTTAACTTCCTCATTTCTTAGACATGGCTGGCATAACAGTACTACATCATAGGGCTATTGTGAGAATTTAAAATATGTATTAGTTACCTGTTGCTGCACAAATTACCCCCAAAACCTAATGGCTTAAAACAACAGACATATTTTCTAACGGTCTCTATGGATTGGGTATCTGGGCATGGCTTAGCTGGATCCACTGGCTCCTCACAAAGGTTCCTCACAAAGCTGCAATCAAAGTGTCAGACAGGAGTGCAAATATCTCAAGACTCAACTTGGGGGGGGGGTGCCTGGGTGGCACAGCGGTTAAGCGTCTGCCTTCGGCTCAGGGCGTGATCCTGGCGTACTGGGATCGAGCCCCACATCAGGCTCCTCCGCTATGAGCCTGCCTCTTCCTCTTCCTCTCCCACTCCCCCTGCTTGTGCTCCCTCTCTCGCTGGCTGTCTCTAGCTCTGTCAAATAAATAAATAAAATCTTAAAAAAAAAAAAAAAAGACTCAACTGGGGGAAGATATGCTTCCAAACTCACCCGTGTAGCTACTGACCAGCCTCATATCCTGGCTGGCTGGTACCTGGAGACTTCAGTTCATTGCACATGAACCTCTACGGGGCTATTATCAACAGAGCTTGCTTCTCCCAGATGTTGCATCTTGCTTTCCCCAGAGCAAGGGCTGCGAGCAAGAGTCTCCAAAATGGAAGTCACAGCCTTTTTGTAACAATCTCAGAAGTGACATCACCACTTCTGCTATTATTTCATTCATTAGAGGCAATTCACAAGTGCCAACCCATGCTCAAGGGGAGGGAGTGATACAAGGGCAGGAAATACCAGGAGGAACAGATCATTGAGGACCACCTTAAAGCTGCCTACCACAATATGATAATATACTAAAGGCCGTTTGATAAGGACTCAATTCTGTATCAGCTTTCACTACTACCTCAGTACTGTTCTTACACTGAAATTAGATAATCTATGCAAAAGAAATTTGTAAAATGTAAAGATCAATATAAAATCAAGGTTTTGTTAGGTTTTTTTAATTTGTTTAAATTAGTTAGTTAACATACAGTGTAATATTAGTTTCAGGTGTACAGTTTAGTGATTCAGCACTGCCATAATACCCGGTGCTCATCCCTAGTGCACTCCTTAATCCCCATCACCTATTTCACCCACCCCCCTCTGGGAACCATCAGTTTGTTCTCTATAGTTAATACTCTCTCTCTTTTTTCTCTTTGCTCATTTGTTTTGTTTCTTAAATTTCGCATATGAATAAAATCATATGGCATTTGTCTTTCTCTGACTGACTTATTTCGTGTAGCATAATACTCTCTGGCTCCAACTGTGTTGTTGCAAATGGCAAGATTTCATTCTTTTTATGGCTGAGTAATATATATATATATATGAATGCCACATCTTTTTTTTGTCCATTCATCGGTTGATGGACACTTAGTCTGTTTCCATAATTTGGCTATTGTAGATAATGCTGCTATAAACATCAGGGCACATGTACCCCTTTGAATCTGTATTTTTGTATTCTTTGGGTAAATACCTATAGTGCAATTCCTGTATCATAGGGTAGTTCTATTCTTATTTTTGAGGAACCTCCATGCTATTTTCCAGAGTGGCTACACCAGTTTGCATTCTCATCAACAGTGCAAGAGGGGTCCTTTTTCTTCACATCCTCGCCAGCACCTGTTGTTTCTTATGTTGTTGCTTTTAGCCATTTTGACAGGTGTGAGGTGATATCTCATTGTGGTTTTGATTTGTATTTCCCTGATGATGAGTGATGCTGGGCATCTTTTGATGTGTCTGTTGGCCATCTGGATTTTGTCTTTGGAGAAATGTCTGTTCATGTCTTCTGCCTATTTTTTAATTGGATTATTTTGGGGTGTTGAGTTGTGTAAGTTCTTTATATATTTTGGATACAAACCCTTTATCAGATATGTCATTTGAAGATATCTTCTCCCATTTTGTATGTTGCTTTTGATTGTCTACTTTGTGTGCAGAAACTTTTTATTTAGATGTAGCAGAAAGAAAAATTAAGGACTCAATCCCATCTACAATCCCAATTATAATCAAAAACAATAAGATACTTAGGAATAAACCTAACCAAAGAAGTGAAAGACCTGTACTTTGAAAACTATAAAACATTGATGAAAGAAATTAAAGATGACACAAAGAAATGGGAAAAACATTCCATGCTCAAGGATTGGAAGAACAAATATTGTTAAAATGTCTACACTACCCAAAGCAATCTACACATTTAATGCAATCTCTATCAAAATACAAACAGTGTTTTTCAGAGAGCTAGAACAAATAATCCTAAAATTTGTATGGAACTACAAAAGACCCCAAATAGCCAAAGCAACCTTGAAAAAGAAAAGCGAAGCTGGAGACATCACAGTTTCAGAACTGTAATCATCAAGACAGTATGGAACTGGCACAAATATAGACACATAAATCAATGGAAAAGAATAGAAAACCAAGAAAGGAACCTACAGCTATATGGTCAACAAAGAAGGCAAGAATATGCAATGGGAAAAAGACAGTCTCTTCAACAAATGGTGTTAGGAAAACTGGACAGCTACATGCAAAAGAATGTAACTGGACCACTTTCTTACACCATATACAAAAACAAATTCAGAATGGGTTAAAAAGACCTAAATGTGAGACCTGAAACCATAAAAATCCTAGACGAGAACACAGGCAGTAACTTTGTTGACATCGCCTTAGCAACTTCTTTCTAGGTATGTCTCCTGAAGCAAGGGAAACAAAGGCAAAAATAAACTATTGGGATTTTACTAGCTTTTATTAATAGTGAGAATCTAGCTCAACATTACAGGTGGTGATATAAGAACAGCAAACCAAGCATTAAGATATCTGAATTCTACACCTTACTCTATGAATGATCTTGGCAAAACCATCTATTTGTTTTATGCCTTAGTTCTCTTATAAGAACAATGGTAATAACAGCTTTACCACGACAAAATGAGATAATATATACGAAATTATGCTGAAAAGTAAAGAAATGAGGTTATGATGATGATTGTGATGATGATGATGACGACAATGACAAAGATGATTACATATTTCAGCTACTGCTTCTTGGTCCTCTGTTGACAACTGAACTAAGAAGATGTGATTTCTATCAGTTTTGTTTTAAATGTATGTATCAAGTCCAGCTTCTTCCAATGTTTATAATAATTTTACATGGCTTAATCTTATCTTGTTTTGTACATTAGATATGCTGCCCTGAAAAGTGGATGCAAATAAAATTTTGGGAAACTGACCCATAATTCAAATGCACAGAGAAGGTTTGCATGTGTCTAGTAGAATTTTACAATGCACACGTGATATTGTGATATAATTAATATTTCTGTAACAGAAATAATCTTTAAGTAGCTTAAATTTTCTGATATTATATCAAGTGCTATAGAATCGGGCACATTTGTGTAAATATTCTTCTAGTATATAATCCAGCTTTATAGTGATTGAAGAAAGAACTCACAAAACAGCCTTTTGAAGTAGGCAAATATAACCAACTCCTGATTATCTAAAAGAGTGTTTTATGTTTGATTCTTGTGCTATCCACATTTCTTCTCTCACTGCACAGTGACACAAATTTAGCAGGTACAAAACATGTGAAGGTTAATTCAACTCACTTTAAGGGGTTATTTTTCCTTTGCTAACAAATATATTTACATATTCATTGTAGAAAATATGGAGATACAGGAAATTATACAGAAGAGAATTTAAACTACTTCTATTCCCACCAGCAAGACATTGCCACTATTGATTTCTGCCTCCACTTCTTTTCCTCAATTTGGATAGAAATTTTTTAAATAAAATTAGAAACATACTAAGTATTTTTTATTTCTACATTTTCCAATTAACATATATCTTTAATACTTTCACATAAAATTAAATATTCTTTAAAAATATCACTTCTAGTAAGTATATAACATTCTACTGTATGGATATACCGTAGGATTTTACCAATCATTACAACTGGACTTTTGTGTTGTCACCAGGGTTTTTTCAACATTATAAATCATAGTGTAAAAAAAAGGTTTTTACATAAATCTTTGTTCTTTATGATTCTGGTTATTTTAGTAAAAGTTCTATGGCAAAAGAGTCCTTGAAGTCATTAGGAGGAAATAAGGTTTGGTAATTTAAGTGTGGATAGGATTTATATACTCCCCATGGCTTTTTCTTACGCCTCCCTGTGCACTGGAAATTGCCAAAGCAACAGTCTAATTGGGGCAAGTATCTGTCATATTTTTGTCCACCCAGCATCCATCCCCCACCTCTAGTGATAGTGGCCTGATTTTCCTTGAGGAGCCACACTTCTTCATTCTCAAGTCATATGGTTTAGGTCAAACTGAATGCACACTTTGCTCCAAAAGTTACGTGTGATCTAGACTGATCACAGTATCATATTCTCCAGGCCATTGTGATTAGTTCAGGGATGGCCCATGATCCAGAACAGGCCAGTCAGAGCCCATGAAACTCAGTTTGTAGGTTTACAGGTCCCATCAAGGCATTCTGTCTATACTGGCTTTGGAAATTTGAGGCTCTATGCCTGGAACTGCTGGGATCCAATTTAATAAGAGAACCTCCTAAGGACAAAACCTTACACAGAGGAGAGAAGAAATGGAATGAGATTCTTGATTTCTACTGTTTGGATTTCTGTATCTACCTGTGCCTGATCTCCTATGGACACCAAAGTTTTATGAGCAAATACATTCCTACTTTTGCATAAACCCATTTAAAAGGATTTCTGTTGTATGTCTTTGAAAGGATCTTCACTAATCCAGAGATCTTACACTCTCAACTGATGAGGACGAGTTTTGGTTCAGATAGTGTAAGCACATACTTTATAACCTCAGGAGTTGTGGTGAAGGCAGATTCTGGAGCTGAACACTAGTTCCACTGTTCACTATGTAACTGAGGGGAAGTTGCAAGACCTTTCCCCACCTCAGTTTCTCGACCTCATTCCCCAATGGGGAGAATGCTAATACTTAACCTTGGAGGGTTTTTGAAGGGTTAAATAAGTGGATATGTAAGAGGCGCTTAGAACAGTGCCTGGTACCTCATAAGTACTGTGTAAGCATGTGTCTGCTGCTGTGCTGTTATTTTTTTGAAGGCGGAAAGTGAAACAAAGAATAAATTTCACTCATGCAGAGATCTATCCGCCAAGCTAATATTCAAACTTAGATCTTCTCTCTTCTCTGCTTGGTGTGCCTTCTCAAAAGATGATGTGGTTAACATCTTCATCTTTAGGACAGAGACTTAAGCGTTAAGCTTTGAGAGGGTTTCTCTGTCCACATATTTGAATATTTCTGTGAAAAGCATTTGAGAGAGGTCTGAAGCCCGGAAAATAGGTCTATGTTACAGCAGTGACCAGACCCTATTGTTAGTACTGTAGGTTATAACTTGTAACTGAATAGCTTTTATTATAATAAATTTAATTAGATTTATTGTTGAATTTACTGATTTAATTTTAAAGTTAAAATACATTTTATTATATTTATTCTATTTAACAAGTGACTGAAAAAGAAATACTTGGTACCTTCTGCAGTTTTTTTCATTTTTTAAATAAAACATACCTTCCCACTAAACCAATTGTTCTTGTAGAATACTTGAATCGTTTGCTCTCAGATAGTAGGTTCCCATTACCTTCTGAGTGCTGGGTGAATGTGTTTGCTGGGGGAGGCAGCTGGTCTCTCCTAAATGTAAATCAGATTTCATCATGTCCAGCTTGGAGAGAATGTGGCATATGGCAAATGAATACACAGCTGCCTGGTGAATTTTTCCACCAAGAATTGGTCTAATACTTAAATGCAGAGTGAATAAAACATTTTCTAAATAAGAATATTATGTTCGGGGGTGCCTGGGTGGCCCAACTGGTTAAGCATCTGACTCTTGGTTTTGGCTCAGGTCATGATCTCAGGATTCCACACTCAGTGCAGAATCTGCTTGAGATTCTCTCCCTCTCCCTCCCCCTCTGCTCCTTCCCAACTCAAGTGGGTGTTGGGTGCCCTATTGAGTTGTCTACATTGACCAAGCTAACCTGAAAATCACTTTTCAGTCCTTAACTTTATACTTCACCAATAGAGCTTTTGAAGTATTTGTGTTTTTCTTTTCATGAAGAGCTCTAAAAGTTTTTTTGCTTAGACTCCAAACTAGGAAATTAATTTAAATAGCATTACTTTCAAACTAGACTTCTGAAAGCCTCCATACATCATCATTAAATCTAAATTGGTATTTTTTTCCTTAAAAGATGCAACTTTTAAAACCAGTGTCATTTCCTATGTGAATATAACTAGATTGATTCATGAACTCCAGGAAGAATTACCACTAGGGAAAAAGACAGACTAAAGGAGCACTGGCCGTTAAGCAGATAAAACATTTTAAACTGATAGTAATCCTCCTCTTACAACATGTCTTTGTGCTGACTGATATTTATACTCATTTTCCAAAAGTGAATTGCAGATCGATGAAGAATACATTCAAAACTCAATTCACTAAAAGAAAAAAAACAATGGATATGTCTATTTAAATATACTCTGCAAAACTGAAAAATGTTTTTCTAATAATAATATAAATGAGATAATGTAAATAATGTCTCCTGAGTTTTAAGTGGCACACAATATTTTTGGTTCCCAGACTGACTACTGTCATAACAGAAAATAAAATAGAACTAGAAAGAGCCAGGCATTGGCAAATATCCTTTCATACAATTTTTAAGAAACTCAGAATAACTGCCCCTTTATTGGTGTGAATTTTCCTTGAGGCTCTCTTGATTACAAGTAACGGATCCCACTTCAAATTAGCTTAATCATGATGGGAATTTTTCATATGATGCAAAGGTATTTGGTGGGAACCCAAGAGCCAGAACTAGCTGCTAGGAAGTTATCAGGAATCTGGAACTTGGTATGTATGTGTCTTTCTCCAACCCCCTTCCCCTTCTCCCTGCCCTAAGCTGGATTTGTCTTTTAGTGTATCTGCATGCATGTAGCCAAATCAAGGTGTTCCAGCAACTTAGTTTAGACGTCCAGGTTGAAATAATACAGAGAGAAAACCAGTAAGTGTCTCTCACTTGAAGGTCCAAATTTTTAGAAAAGAGACTGATTGGCCCAGCCATAATTAAGTGTCTACCCCCGGCCCAATCAACGATAGCCAGGGGTAAGGTTATGCAATGCAAACGTGGTTGCTGAGAATCTAGTCCTAGCAGGAGAGGAACAGAATGAGGAGAAAATGAGGATATGGATTATAGATACACTCCCCCAAAAGTTGTCTGTTCTTCCTTTGGCGCACACACACACACACACACACACACACACCTACCTTTATTCCTCTTTATTAAGAAGTCTCCCTGCCATACATGATTTATCTTATCCACCTTCTAACTATAGGGAGATAATCCAATCAGTCATATCTAACAACTGAAACCAAAAATGTCATCAGAAGGCCCCTCTCTTCATAGTGAATGATCTCCAGATTTGTCCATTTTCCTTCTAGGTCAGACTCAATTTTGTTCAGACAATGCTTTTTCCCATTCTGCAATGCAATGCTTAAATGGCAAAATTAGAAAGCTATCAGAACCATGAACACTCCCACATAGAAAAAGATGCAAAAAGCAAAAATATTCACTGCAACACCACATATTGGTTATCAGACCACAGAATATATTGCATCCCACAGGAAAAGGATTACAAGGTAAAGGGTAAGATAGACGTATTTTATGGGCATCCATTGGTGTTGGGGGGGGGTTCTTTGCTTAATCAACTGCTCTACTACCTCATAATGCAAATGAAGGAATTCTTTGGGTATGCCACCCTGAGTGACTCAGCCAATCAGTTCCATATTCTTTCTGTAGCTCTGTTCATTGTACCCTTCTTTATTGATACAGTTTCTCTTTTAGTGAAGATTCTTTTGATTGCAAGACACACACTTCAAGTTAGCTTAGGGAAAATTTAAGTTAGAAGTTTAAGGGAAGGGTATAGAGATGTATCAGTTAGCTTTTACTGAATAACAAATGACCCCAAAACTTAATAACATAAATGACACCCTTTATTTAGCTCAACTTTGAAAATTGGCTGGGTAGTTTTTAATGGCCTCAGCTGGTCTCTGCTGAGATTGTTCATGCATCGGTACATGACTGGCAGGTCAGTTAAAAATCTAGTATGTTCTCACATTTCTGGGGGTTGGCAGGCCATCAGCCAGTGCAAAGGAAGCAGAAGGACAATGTAGTTCTCAATATCCAGGGAACTGGATGAGGTGTCTTCACATCGTGGTCACAGGGTCCCTAAAAGAGCAATGGAGAAAACTGCAAAGTTCTTGAGACCCAGACTGAAAATTAACACAATTCCATGTCTGCCATGTTCTGTTGGTCAAAGTAATAAGGTCAGCCCAGATTCAAGAAATGGAGAAACAGGGGGGAGGTTAAGATGGCGGAGGAGTAGGGGACCANGAGGAGTAGGGGACCCCTTTTTCAGCCGGTCCCCTGAGTTGAGCTGGATAGGTACCAGACCAGCAGGAACATCCACGGAATCAGCCTGAGACGCAGGAAGATACATCTGGATCTCTACAAATGAACATCTCCAGCGCTGAGTATCGAGGTACGAAGCGGGGAGCCGTGAAACCGCGCACAGATATTGGAATCTAAACAGAAGGGGGAAGGAGCCGCCGTGTCAGGGTGCCAGGAAGCGGTAGCCACCTACACGGGGGAGCGGACAGACCGCGGACCCGCACGCTTGAGACAGCAGGCTGAGAAGGGAGCTCCGGGAGCGCACGCGGGACGGCTGGCGGTTGGCGGGCCACCTGCACGGGGGAGCAGGCGGACTCGCGGTCAGCACCCGTGAGACACCAGACTGAGACGGGGAGCTCCGGGAGCCCGCGCGGGGCGGCTGGCGGCTGGCGGGGTTGGAAACACAAAGGACAGAGACGTGCCGGCCCTGGAAGTGAGGGCTGGGACGCCGGGTGTGGGGCGCACAGCCCGGGATGCTGCAGGGTTGAGCAGCACCAACAGAAACAGAGTTAAAGTGGCCAGAACATCAGTGGAGAACGATCCGCGATCCCTCTGTTCTGAGACAGAGGCTGAATTTCAGCCGCTGCTGCTCTCTCAGAAGAGGCATAGCAAACCGCCAGGGAAAGCCGCCAGAGAACAAAAGCCCGGAAATACCGGCTCACAGGGTGCCCATCCCCATCCCCCCTCGCAAGGGACACAGAGACTCTACCCAAACAGGGTTTTCTGAGTACCGGCAGGCAGGCCCCTCCCCCAGAAGGCAGGCTGAAAAATCAAGAAGCCCACAACCCGGAGCGCCTGAGTGGCGCAGTCACCAAGCACCTGTCTTCGGATTAGGGTGTGATCACAACGCTCCGTAAGGAGTCCTTCATCGGGCTTCTCCACCGGGAACCTGCTTCTTCCTCTCCCACTCCTCTGCTTGGGTTCCCTTTCTTGCTGACTGTCTCTCTCTCTCTCAAATAAATAAATAAACTCTTTAAGGAAGAAGCCCACATCCCTAAGATCTCTATAAAACAAGGGCGCACGGCCTGGGTCCCAGTCAACACTTGGGCTCTGGACAACCCTGCAATCTCTCTTCATCAGAATGACGAGAAGGAGAAGTCCCCCCCAGCAAAGAAAAGATAATGAGTCTGTGGCCTCTGCCACAGAATTGGCCTCGGCCACAGAATTAATACATATGGATGTATCCCAATTATCAGAAATGGAATTCAGAGCAACAATGGTCAAGATGATGAGTAAACTTGAAAAAAGCATCAGAGAAAGCGTTGCTGAGAATATAGAATCCCTAAGGGCAGAAATGAGAGCGAATCTGACAGAAATTAAAAACTCAGTGGGCCAAATACAGTCAAAACTAGAGGCTCTGACGGCCAGGGTCACCGAGGCAGAGGAACGCGTTAGCGAATTGGAGGATGGGTTAGTAGAAGAAAAAACGAAAATAGAAGCTGGTCTTAAAAAAATCCACGCCCACGAATGTAGATTACGGGAGATTACTGACTCTATGAAACGATCCAATGTCAGAATCATCGGCATCCCTGAAGGGGTGGAGAAAAACAGAGGTCTAGAAGAGATATTTGAACAAATTGTAGCTGAAAACTTCCCTAATCTAGCAAGGGAAACAAGCATTCGTGTCCAAGAGGCAGAGAGGACCCCATCCAAGCTCAACCAGGACAAACCTACGCCACGGCATGTCATAGTGCAATTCGCAAATATTAGATCCAAGGATACAGTATTGAAAGCGGCCAGGGCAAAGAAATTTCTCACGTACCAAGGCAAAGGTATCAGGATTACGTCAGACCTGTCTACAGAGACCTGGAATGAGAGAAAGGCTTGGGGGGGCATTTTTAAAGCTCTTTCAGAGAAAAACATGCAGCCAAGGATCCTTTATCCAGCAAAGCTGTCATTCAGAATTGATGGAGAAATAAAGACGTTCCAAAATCGCCAATCATTAACCAATTTCGTAACCACGAAACCAGCCCTACAGGAGATATTAAGGGGGGCTCTATAAAGGTAAAAAGGCCCCAAGAGTGATACAGAGCAGCAAGTCACAACCGATACAAAGACTTTAAAGAGAAATGGCATCATTAAAATCATATCTGTCAATAATCTCTATCAATCTAAATGGCTTAAACTCTCCCATAAAACGCCACAGGGTTGCAGATTGGATAAAAAGACATGACCCATCCATTTGCTGTCTACAAGAGACTCATTTTGAACCCAAAGATGCATTCAGACTTAGAGTAAGGGGATGGAGTACCATCTTCCACGCAAATGGACCTCAAAAGAAAGCTGGAGTAGCAATTCTCATATCAGATAGACTGGATTTTAAACTAGAGGCCATAGAGAGAGATACAGAAGGGCACTATATTATTCTTAAAGGAAGTATTCAACAAGTGGATATGACAATTATTAATATATATGCCCCCAACAGGGGAGCAGCAAGATACACAAGCCAACTCTTAACCAAAATAAAGAGACATATAGATAAGAACACAGTAATAGTAGGGGACCTCAACACCCCACTATCAGAAATAGACAGAACACCCTGGCAAAAACTAAGCAAAGAATCAAAGGCTTTGAATGCCATACTCGACGAGTTGGACCTCATAGATATATATAGAACACTACACCCCAGAACCAAAGAATACTCATTCTATTCAAATGCCCATGGAACATTCTCAAGAATAGATCATGCTCTGGGACACAAAACAGGTCTCAGCCAATACCAAAAGATTGAAATTATCCCCTGCATATTCTCAGACCACAACGCTCTGAAATTGGAACTCAACCACAAGGAAAAACCTGGAAGAAACTCAAACACTTGGAGGCTAAGAACCATCCTGCTCAAGAATGACTCGATAAACCAGGAAATCAAAAAACAAATTAAACAATTTATGGAGACCAACGAGAATGAATACACAACGGTCCAAAACCTATGGGATACTGCAAAGGCAGTCCTAAGGGGGAAATACATAGCCATCCAAGCCTCACTCAAAAGAATAGAAAAATCTAAAATGCAGTTTCTATATTCTCACCTCAAGAAACTGGAACAGCAACAGAGGGACAGGCCTAACCCACTGACAAGGAAGGAGTTGACCAAGATTAGAGCAGAAATCAATGAATTAGAGACCAGAACCACAGTAGAGCAGATCAACAGGACTAGAAGCTGGTTCTTTGAGAGAATCCATAAAATTGATAGACCACTGGCAAAACTTGTCCAAAAACAAAGAGAAAGGACTGAGATTATTAAAATTATGACTGAAAAGGGAGAGGTCACGACCAGCACCATTGAAATTGCAAGGATTATTAGAAACTTTTATCAACAGCTATATGCCAAAAAACTAAACAATCTGGAAGAGATGGAGGCCTTCCTGGAAACCTATAAACTACCAAGACTGAAACAGGAAGAAATAGATTTCTTAAATAGGCCAATTAACTATGAAGAAATTGAGTCAGTGATAAACAACCTTCCAAATAATAAAACTCCAGGCCCAGACGGTTTTCCTGGGGAATTCTACCAAACATTCAAAGAAGAAATAATACCTATTCTCCTAAAGCTATTTCAAAAAATAGAAACAGAAGGAAAGCTACCAAACTCATTCTATGAGGCTAATATTACCTTGATCCCCAAACCAGGCAAAGACCCCCTCAAAAAGGAGAATTACAGACCGATTTCTCTAATGAATATGGATGCCAAAATCCTCAACAAGATCCTTGCTAATAGAATCCAACAGTACATTAAAAGGATTATCCATCATGACCAAGTGGGATTCATACCTGGGATGCAAGCATGGTTCAACACTCGCAAATCAATCAATGTGATACATCATATCAACAAGAAAAGACTCAAGAACCATATGATCCTCTCAATTGATGCAGAAAAAGCATTTGACAAAATACAGCATCCTTTCCTGATTAAAACCCTTCAGAGTGTAGGAATAGAGGGTACATTTCTCAATCTCATAAAAGCCATCTATGAAAAGCCTACTGCAAGCATTATTCTCAATGGGGAAAAGCTGGAAGCCTTTCCCTTAAGATCAGGAACACGACAAGGATGCCCACTCTCGCCACTATTATTCAACATAGTACTAGAAGTCCTTGCAACAGCAATCAGAAGACAAAAAGGGATCAAAGGTATCCAAATCGGCAAAGAAGAAGTCAAACTGTCTCTCTTTGCAGATGACATGATACTCTATATGGAAAACCCAAAGGAATCCACTCCCAAACTATTAGAAGTTATAGAACAATTCAGTAAGGTGGCAGGATACAAAATCAATGCCCAGAAATCAGTTGCATTTCTATACACGAATAACGAGACTGAAGAAAGAGAAATTAGGGAATCCATCCCATTTACAATAACACCAAAAACCATGCGTTACCTTGGAATTAACTTAACCAGAGACGTAAAGGACCTATATGCTAGAAACTATAGATCACTTTTGAAAGATATTGAGGAAGACATAAAAAGATGGAAAAATATTCCATGCTCATGGATTGGAAGAATTAACATAGTTAAAATGTCCATACTACCCAGAGCAATCTACACTTTCAATGCTATCCCGATCAAAATACCGAGGACATTTTTCAAAGAACTGGAACAAATAGTCCTTAAATTTGTATGGAACCAGAAAAGGCCCCGAATCTCCAAGGAACTGTTGAAAAGGAAAAACAAAGCTGGGGGCATCACAATGCCGGATTTCGAGCTGTACTACAAAGCTGTGATCACAAAGACAGCATGGTACTGGCACAAAAACAGACACATCGACCAATGGAACAGAATAGAGAACCCAGAAATGGACCCTCGGCTCTTTGGGCAACTAATCTTTGATAAAGCAGGAAAAAACATCCGGTGGAAAAAAGACAGTCTCTTCAATAAATGGTGCTGGGAAAATTGGACAGCTACATGCAAAAGAATGAAACTTGACCACTCTCTCACACCATACACAAAAATAAACTCCAAATGGATGAAAGACCTCAATGTGAGACAGGAATCCATCAAAATTCTAGAGGAGAACATAGGCAACAACTTCTATGACATCGGCCAGAGCAACCTTTTTCACGACACATCTCCAAAGGCAAGAGAAATAAAAGATAAAATGAACTTATGGGACTTTATCAGGATAAAGAGCTTCTGCACAGCCAAGGAAACAGTCAAAAAAACTAAGAGACAGCCCACGGAATGGGAGAATATATTTGCAAAGGACACCACAGATAAAGGACTGGTATCCAAGATCTACAAAGAACTTCTCAAACTCAATACACGAGAAACAAATAAACAAATCATAAAATGGGCAGAAGATATGAACAGACACTTTTCCAATGAAGACATACAAATGGCTAACAGACACATGAAAAAATGTTCAAAATCATTAGCCATCAGGGAAATTCAAATCAAAACCACACTGAGATACCACCTTACGCCAGTTAGAATGGCAAAGATAGACAAGGCAAGAAACAACAATTGTTGGAGAGGATGTGGAGAAAGGGGATCCCTCCTACATTGTTGGTGGGAATGCAAGTTGGTACAGCCACTCTGGAAAACAGTGTGGAGGTCCCTTAAAAAGTTAAAAATTGAACTACCCTATGACCCAGCCATTGCACTACTGGGTGTTTACCCCAAAGATACAGACGTAGTAAAGAGAAGGGCCATATGCACCCCAATGTTCATAGCTGCATTGTCCACAATAGCCAAATCATGGAAGGAGCCGAGATGCCCTTCAACAGATGACTGGATTAAGAAGCTGTGGTCCATATATACAATGGAATATTACTCAGCTATCAGAAAGAACGAATTCTCAACATTTGCTGCAACATGGACGGCACTGGAGGAGATAATGCTAAGTGAAATAAGTCAAGCAGAGAAAGACAATTATCATATGATTTCTCTCATCTATGGAACATAAGAACTAGGATGATCGGTAGGGGAAGAAAGGGATAAAGAAAAGGGGGGTAATCAGAAGGGGGAATGAAACATGAGAGACTATGGACTATGAGAAACAAACTGAAGACTTCAGAGGGGAGGGGGTGGGGGAATGGGATAGACTGGTGATGGGTAGTAAGGAGGGCACGTATTGCATGGTGCACTGGGTGTTATACGCAACTAATGAAGCATCAAACTTTACATCGGAATCTGGGGATGTACTGTATGGTGATTAACATAATATAATAAAATAAAATAAAAAAAAAAGAAATGGAGAAACAAATCTACCTCTTGATGGGAGCTGAAAAATATTATGGACATTTTTGCAATCTCCAGTGAGTGATATTTCAAGGAAGTCAAAGATAATATATATGGCCAGACAACACTGAACTGGGAACTGTACACCTCACAGAGCCTAGGAGATTTCAGTTTTTCTTCAGGCTATCTGTCTGCCTCTTATCATACAGTCTCTTGCTCTGCTTCTATCAATAAGACAACTAACCTTATTTCATGACTTTCTTCTCTTTGGTGTGTATATACAAGACCAGAGAAGATGGCCCCACATTTAAGTGACCTATACAGACAATAAAATAGTGTCTTTTGGTACCAATGGGCACATATTCACACAGTTCACCCACTATGTCTGGGTGGAGAGCCACAGAATATACACAAGGTTGCTGGGAGCCCACCCTGTGGAAGAAGGTGTGGGATCCTTCTCAGAGGGTGAGACCCAGGAGGCATATTCTATTACAGCATGTAATGACAAAGCCTGTGTGCCATGAAAAGCACAACTCTTCGAATGATATAAGTACTCTAATACCGAGTCAGTAGCAAGCAAGCGCAACAACAATTGAAAACAAGCTTGTCTTTTTCTTTTATCCCTTCTAAATCTGAGTTCCTGTAAATACTCTCTGTTCTTTTAAAATGTTGATAAACAATATTTAATGGGAGTTAAGTTTGGTCTGCTGCATATTTTTTTTAATTTACTTTTCTCCCTTTACCTTATCTTGGAACATCCCCTATTGAAAGATGTATTCCAGAGCACCATCACAGGATATGACTGAGAAATGAGTACAGCATAAACCAGAGCAAGTAGACTATCTGCTCCCTGATAGCAAGCTTGGTTTTCAGGAGCTTCCCTGAGCCATGTCTTATGATGTCATCACACTTACCTACAATTTCTAGAGGTCCAACAAAGAATCAATTTCCCTGGCAGTCTTTTGGGGGCAAACTATCTCTTGCTGGCACCACTGTTTATTTTCTACAGAGTGATTTAGAGGGAACATGGGCTCCATACAGGTTATCTTCCCATCTGCACTTACCAATCATGGGACCTCAAACAGAGCCTCCTCTCTGTCAACTTGTCACATGCAAAATTTAGATTTAAAATATCTGCTCTTGCTGGTACTTCATATGGTGTTTATTAAGATCAAATGAGATCATGTCTACATGTGGTAGCACCTTGAAAACAGTAGAATGTTTTCCATTTGAGAAAAATGGAACTTTTCTCACAGACACTTCGTAGTGAGATCCATTGTCACAAGTCATTTTATGCCCAGTATCATCATACAGAAGTTAAAATCCCACCCTGGAAATGTAGGTGACCACATGTAGAATTTTTGCTCTACCGCCCCAGCAGTCTGCTGCCTCTTGCACAGTTTTTGAGGTTTTTCCTCTTAGCCTTCCTCTTTAAGTAGAAACACTTGAATAAGTCCATCAGAATAGGGTTGAAGGTGTGCAAATTTAACAAAGTTTGGTTCTCCCGGAAAAAGCCTCCAGAAAGCTTGCCAGTGGGTTCAAAGATGTTTTGTCACACTGGTTTAGTTTAGAAGCCCTTTAGGCCACCCATCTTCTGATATCTCTTCATAGTTTTCTCCTAAATTTATCATTGTCTTCTTGATTTCCTTTGAATTTTTCTTTAACAGATCATGCTTTCCCATCCTTGAAGTGACTCCCAAAGTGTCAAGAGGACAACCTTCAAATTATGTTCTGGATATAGTAACTTTGCCTTTTATTTTTCATTGTTACATTTGAAATTTTCCCCCTACCCCAATATTTTATTTTGATAAATGTCAAATCTACAGAAAAGTTGAAAGACTAGTACAATGAGCATGAATATATCCTTATAGATTCTCAAATTATTAACATTTTCCCACATTTATTTGTCTTCTGATTTTTCTCTCTCTATATAGATGATAGATAGATCAATGGATAGATATAGATACACAAATTAAACATAAATACATTGTACATATTGATACATGTCTATATGTGTTTAAACCCACACACATATGTATAGGTTGAACTATCTGAAGTGACAAGATATTCTGGGCTCATCTTAGACTTTCTCTACACCAATTTGGAATCATCCATTTCTCCAAAAAGTACTGGGTTCTTTTAATGGAAAACAGTATTTAGAAACCACAATCTGAGCTTAGATATACTTGTTAATAGGGTGTCATTACTTCTAGGCCTTTCTGTTGATGGATTTGATGTGATTTGATTTGATTTTTTTGAGAGACAGAGAGTACAGAGGAGAGTGAGAGGAAGAGGCAGACTCCCTATTGAGTAGGGAGCCCTACATGGGGCTCAATCCCACAACCCTGTGATCATGACCTGAGCCAAAGGCGGACACTGAACAGACTGAGCCACCCAGGTGCCCCATTTCTAGGCCTTTTAGTGAACAGAATGAGGGTATGCATAATGTATTTATGTTTAATTTGTGTGTCTGTCTCTCTCTTTCTCTCTGTCTCTGAAAGGGAGTCAGAAGGCAAATAAATGTGGGAAAATATTAATAATTGGAGAACGAGGAGAACAAGTTTATGAGTTTATATCAATGTTTCCAATTCAAATGAAGCACCCTAGAGGTCTTTCTCACCATCCCGTTTCATATTTGTATGTATCTCCCTTCTTTCATGGTGAGAACTCATCAGTAGTTTCCAGCTACATACAGGTATTTACTCAGGTGTTCTGTCCTGCAGTACATACAAAATAGTTTCAGAAATTAGTCAACCAATACTACTGCTAACAATAAAATTTCTAAGGTCAAGGTTTCTTTGCAGTTCCTTTTTCCCCTTAGAATATATATTCTCTTGTATTATAGAACATGCGTAACTATATTACCAGTTTGATTATATACATTCATTTCTATTTACACTGAATTTTATAATTTTCTTTCTTCCATTATTTTTCAATTAACTATTTTTTTAACATTTGAATATTTGAATATTTACTGAGTTCAAAAGTCAAAACATATTTTCACAAAGTGTACTCAGAAAAGTAAGTATGCCTATTCTTCACTTCATCTTCAATCACTCCCCAGAGGTAACAATTTATATTTGTTTCTGGTTTATCTTTTGTGTGTGTGTGTGTGTGTGTGTGTGTGTGTGTTCACAAACTACAGATATATACTTCCATTTTGTCTTACACAAAAAGTAGCATATAAGAAATACTCTTTTATACATTATCTTTTTTTTCTCTGTATCAGTAAATCTTGGAAATAGTTCTGTATTAGTTTATAGAGATCATCTTATTGAGTCTCTTTTCATGACTACATGGTCACTTTGTGGATGAAACATAGGTTATTCAACCTATAACATATACAATAGCTTTCAAGTTGGTTCTAATATTTTACTTTTAAAATAATATTGCAATGATTAATGTTGTACTCTTTTAGAGGTAAATTCATAGAATTTAAATTTCTAAGACAATGGTTAAACATCCCTAGAAATGTTATAAATATATATCAGCAGTGTGAGAGAGTGATGTTTTCTCTCAACATTTCCTGATAAAGTATATTGCCAAATTTTTAAATTTTTGCCAACCTGCTAGTTGAGAAATGATATTTCCGTACAACTTTTTTCATTTTTCTTATTGTGAGTAAATTTGAACATGTTTTCCTATGTTTAAAGGTCATCCACATATCTTTTCTATGAGCTGTCAGTTCATGTCTTTCACCCATTTTTTATATTGGGCTTGGGTCTTTTTCACTCAATTTAGGAGTTCTTTTGTATTACAGAGATTACACCTTTATCTTCAACAGGTGCTACAAAATATTCTCCCTATGTGTTTGTGTATATCTGTGTTTTGCAATGTAACTTCTTAATGTAGTCAAATTTATTAATATTTTCTTTCATTGCATCTGGATTTTGAATCAACATTCTCAAGGCTTTCATTTTTTTCATTTTCATTCTCAAGTTATCATTTTTTCAGTGATTATAGATGCCACTTTGATCATTATCAAAATTTCCATTTGTACCTGAGTCTATTTGGGGGTTTCTATTCTGTTTCACTGGTCTGTCTATTCATGCATTAATATAAATATGATTCCTTATCACCTGGATTTCACACAACAGCCAAAAGAAATGTTTGAAAGAACTCTTTGTGTGGAAAAGAAAGACCATAAGCAAGAGTAAGAAAAGTAGGAAAAACAAAAGCAGAAAAAATAAATATATCTATAAAAATCAGTCCAGGGATTCACAAAATAAAAGGATGTAAAGTATGACACCATATACCTAAAGCATAGAGGGGAGAAGTAAGGAATGGTTTCACATTTAAGTGACCATCAACTTAATATAAACTGCTATATGCAGAAGAGGGTATATACAAACCTAATGGCAACCTCAGATGAAAAAGCAGTAATAGACATGCAAAAAATAAAGAGGAAGGAATCCAAGCATATTACAAAACAAAGTCAGTAAACCATGAGAGAAAAGAGCAAGAGAAGAAAGGAACAGAGAACTACGAAAACAACCATAAAACAGTAACAAAATGGCAATAAGTACATACCAATCAATATTTACTTTGAATGTAAATGGACCAAACACTGCAATCAAAAGACATAGTGTGATGGAATAGAGACCCCAGAAATAAACCCACGATTATATGGTCAATTAGCATTTGACAAGGAAGCAAGAATACACAATGGAGAAAAGACAGTCTCTTCAAAACATGATGTTAAGAACACTGGGGGTGATGGGTAGTAAGGAGGGCACGTATTGCATGGTGCACTGGGTGTTATACGCAACTAATGAAGCATCAAACTTTACATCAGAATCAGGGGATGTACTGTATGGTGATTAACATAATGTAATAAAATAAAATTAATTAAAAAAAAAAAGAACACTGGGCAGCTACATACAAAAGAATGAAACTGGACCACTTTCTTACACCATGCACAAAAATAAATTCAAAATGAATTAAGTACCTAAATGTGAGACCTGAAACCACAAAAATCCTAGAAGACAGCACCTTCTCTGATTGGCCATCGCAACTTTGTTCTAGATAGGTCCCCTGAGGCAAGGGAAACAAAAGGAAAAATAAAGTATTTGGACCATATCAAAATTAAAAACTTCTGTCCAGCAAAGGAAACGTTATCCCACCTGGTAATCTTCACCAGTTAGATTACCTTTATGACTCACCTGAGGCACATGTTTGGTTATCATAGGCATTTTTTAAATTTTTTTATTATATTGTGTTAGTCACCATACAGTACATCCCTGGTTTCTGATGTAAAGTTAGATGATTCATTAGTTGCGTATAACACCCAGTGCACCATGCAATACGTGCCCTCCTTACTACCCATCACCAGCCTATCCCATTTTGTCAAGCTCTGTGAGGCACACTGAGGAGAGGATGGATCAGGTGCAACCACATCAGGAAAGTAGGAGTTGATGAACGGCCAGACTGGTGTCCGAGGAAAAGAATTCGAATAGGTTTTAACATCTCTCTGGGTAATTTGGGACAAGTGACTTAATCTTCAAGCCTCAGTTTCCCCTCTGATTCTCTCCCAGCCTTACAATTTCGTAGGAGTTCTAATCCCAGACACTCTGCTGATCATAAGACCCCTCTCCTAATGCCTACTGTTAACCCTATGTGTCTTCAAATACACTACCGCTGCTGATTTTATTTCTACCACTTGAGTACTGGAAAACCCATATTAAAAAAACATTGATTTTCTCCACAACGGTGAGTCAGAAAACAGGTTCTGAATTGCTTTACACATACACTGGATGTTTATCTAATTATAAATGGAAATAATACTGTGCCAGTGAGAAAAACGAAGCTAGGAACTATCAAGAGAATCTGGTCATATTTCCAAATACCATTACATTCTTTAATATTTTGGCTTCAAATAAGCTTCTAATAGTCGGGGAGTTGATTTTTCTTTTTTAATATTCTTGCCGCTCACTTGATTCAGAAAATCTCCTGTTGCTATGGAAGTCAAATGGGCTTTTCATCTGTTTTAAAATCCTCTCTCCGTGCCTTTACAATTAGAAGTCAGACCTAATTATAATGCTAAGCATCTGAGTGTGAGATCTTGTATGAAATAAAGAATACTTTTTCTGATTCAGTTTATTATTCTACCAGACTTTAACTCTTTCCCATTCTTTCACATGCTACTTGAATGAGACTGAAGTGTATCTAAAATCAATTATATGAGTTTAATTTGCCCAAGCTCAGGGTAAAATTGTATTATTTTTTTCCTGAGCATCTGGTTATTCTAATTAATTTTCTCTTCCTTATCAGGGGATTTAATGATTCAATTCCATGCCCTTCTTTTTCCGAGTGCGTCTGAGCGGTATTGTTAGCCAGAGTTGTCTCCATGGCTGTTATGCAGCTCTGACTTGGGATGAAGAAACTGAAGTAGCGTGCTGAGCAGGCGAAGAGGGATGAGGTCATGCCACTGAGCAGTGACTGTCACCTTCACTCTGCCCTTGGTTTTGTAATGTAACATGTGCACACACAAATGCATGCCTCCTTATAGGTATCCTTATGTTAGAAATGGGTGGCAAGTGAAGATGAGGGAATATTCCACATTTTTTAGCCTAGTCTAAATTCAGCTCCTTTGCAGAGCTTGATCTGAGTAACCCTTTAAATATGAGCCCTCTAATTACTCCAGATTCACTTAACACTTGGCTACTTATGTGCCTGTGCTGTCAAAGCAAAGTCACAGGCTGACATCCACACAGGGAAGACAAGTTACAAATGCATGGACTTGTGGCACAAGATCCAGGCATACATGCTCATGACTGGCATTCAGGGAAATGTCAGACCTGCTTTAAAAATGGAGAATATGATGTGAGTGCCTGGAATTAAGAATGGAAACATATTAAATCTGAAATGGTGTGTATAACACCTGTCCACGGAAAGTGTAAAAATGTCCCTGGTCCACTGCAATCCCCAGTGGGTTTGTCTACTCTTCTAAGGTACATGCTGGGGACACGGCTCAGCTTCAGACACTGAGCATCTGCCAATACTGAAAAATGTGTGGGAAAACAGATACATGAAGGTGAATACATCCCTGTGGAAGGATACTATCACCACCAAAAACTGCACTGAGGCTAATATCAATCGTGCAGAAAGCTTAAATCAACAACCCATCCCTGTGCTTCCGGTTTGCCTTTAGTTCCCAAGGCTAAATCTTTTTTTTTTAATGTTTTTTTTATTATATTATGTTAGTCACCATACAGTACATCCCTGGTTTCTGATGTAAAGTTCGATGATTCATTAATTGCATATAACACCCAGTGCACCATGCAATATGTGCCCTCCTTACTACCCATCATGAGTCTATCCCATTCCCCTACCCCCACCCCTCTGAACCCCTCAGTTTGTTTCTCAGAGTCCATAGTCTCTCATGCTTCATTCCCCAAGGCTAAATCTTCTAAGTACGAATGCCTTCCTGTGAGCATTTTTTCCATGTACCTTTCTTGATGACAGAAAATGGGCAAAGAAGAAAGGAACATAAAGCAGGTGAGATTTTATTTGCACATGAAGGAGAATTGGTTAGTGATGAAAAACAGAACAATTTAAAAGTGGTTGTGTGATCTCCTACCCTTGGAGAGGGAACACATAAAGAAAAAAATTTAAAAAGAACATTTGCCTGAAGTTGTTTGGGTCAGAAATAAGGATCAAATGCAAATCATCTTAACTCATTGTGAAACTGGCCAGACATTGATATAAAGAGATTAATATAATAATTTATCCTGTAAGTACTTGTCAAGCATCTACTATATGCCAAACACTATGTCTAGCAGTGGAAACACAAGGAACACTCTTTTCAAGGACTTCATAATCTTAGGGGTAAGACAATGAGACAGCCAAATTACTATACAATTCAAGACATAATTCTAGAAAATCCTAGAAGGAAAGT
Organism: Ailuropoda melanoleuca; assembly: GCF_002007445.2. Lineage (NCBI taxonomy): Eukaryota > Metazoa > Chordata > Mammalia > Carnivora > Ursidae > Ailuropoda > Ailuropoda melanoleuca. Next base: position 39,230,992 of record NC_048227.1, read on the forward strand.
GTGCACAGGGTACTATGGAATACAAAGGAGAGGCACCTTACATGAGCCAATTCATGCTACAGAAGGCTTCCTAACAGTATACAGCCTGCCAGTTCTAAAAATCATCCATGACTTTGATCTAAATCATCATTAATTTTGAATAAAGCTCACATAGTCATCTGTAGGAATAAAATAATAGGCACTGGAATCATATCTTTGGGTGTGGGATAGGTTGCACTATTAGCACATAAGACAAAAATTAAATATATTTACAATTATTTGTAAAATTCTTGCATGTTGTCCATAAAGTACTATTACATGAACATATGCAGTTTTATGTTATAATTATGTTCAGTAATAAATATGCATAAATATGTGGTCTAAGCAGTAAACGTAAGAATCATATTCAGCATAGCACGATGCTCTCAATGTGAGAGAACCAAGGAAAATGTGATGGAGGGTCATACACTCACTTAGTGATATAGCAGAGTCATTCACAGTATTTAAATGATTTCTTTCTGCCTCTGTATATATTTTTTCAAGCATGAGTAGTTAGAGCTGCCTAAGTTAAATAAGCACATGGTGTGGTTACACTGTATTACTTGGACTTTTCTTAGCAACAGTAATAAATTACAATTTGAAAGAAAGCCTTTGAAGTATCTTAGGCAAAAGATATATATGATCTGAGGAGAAACTAGAATATCTCTTCACAGTACCTTAAATTCTCTTAAAGCTGATTCACGGTATTGAAAAATCAAATGAAAAAAGGAATAAAATAAAACTTTACAAATAACAAATGTTTGTTAATTTTAGTATCCTTACATATTCCTAATGCTCTGTTAAAAAAAAGCATTTGTTTTTACATATTTTAAATAGGTAATGGAATATATAAGACTGTATTGCTTTGGATACATTTAAATGAAAACAGATTTATTTTGATATATCACTAATTTAAATGTACTGGAAGCTACGTTCCTTGCAGCTATTCAAACATACACATTTTTAGATGGCAAGTTAAGAAGGGCAAGGGGTACAATTTTTCAAAATTCTCTTAAGGGGTTTGTAAGCAAAATAGTAAGATGATCCCTGACGCACAGTAATTCAGTGCTATCGACTTTTCACTGATGTCGACAGAGGTCCCACCTTAGTTCCCTAAAAGTTAAGTGTTAAGTAACATTTACTCCTGAAATCATGAAGAGTTAACTTCATATGCAGGAATGATAACTTTCACATAAAACTATTGCTGATAATTTAAAATCAGTGAATGAAACAACATGGTACCATTAAGAGAAAAGAGAAGGAACATCATTGGAAACATAGTCTCCAAATTTCCTGTGCTTCATCCGCCCCCGGATTGTGTCGTTCAGGCTGTTGGTTCAGAACCAAATCCGTTCAATTAAAATCACCTTCTGCCTTGTTTCCGTTGCCTCTACAGGCCAAGTTCTCCATCACTGCACCCGCTCCATGCCCCACTGGCAGCCTTCCAGGCCAGTCCTGACCTGAGGGACTCAGCCTCTTGGGCTTCTACCCCTTGAGGGTTGCAGTCTGAGGTGGGGGGTCTCCATCAGTCCTAGAGTGTTCACTGTGCTCCTACCCAAAGTGTGACCAGCGCTACCCACTGCCTCCAAGCAGTTCACCACCCTCTATAGGAGTGCTCCTATCCAATAAAGAGGCTCCTCTCCCTGGCATGGAATGTATACCACTCCCTTCACCTCCTATGAGTCCCAGTTCAGAGATTCTCAATGATTCTCAACTGCAAACGTCAGAATTCCTTAGTGCAGTGTTTCCTAAACATGCTCTTGTGTTTTATTCACCTGGGAAGTTTCGGTTTTGTTTTGTTTTTTAGTATCAGTGTCTGGCCCTGCCCCCATAGATTCTGATTTAATGGTTCTGGGGTGGGTTACAGTCATCAGCATTTTGCAGAAGTTCTCCAAGTAGTTCTAATTTGCATCATAGCCAGGGTTAAAACAACTGCCCTAGTAAATTTCACAAATAATCCCAGTATGACCTTCTCAAGTAATCCCAACAGCCAGGCCAGTCCATCCAGGGGTTCCCAACACACATGCACACACACAAACACAGACACCCCACTAGCTGTAAGTAAATAATTCGAGGAATGATTACAAATAGGTGGTCTTTCTCTGAACTAAGTAGTTTTAACCAATAGTCTTTCTCAGAAGACAGTAAGGGATGAAACGATGGGGTGGTTTCATAATTTTCCAGACTCTCAAAAAAAAAATGAATAAAGGAAATCGTGGAATTTAAGAGAGAAAAATGATATACCAAGAAAAAAGAGAGAGGGGCGCCTGGGTGGCACAGCGGTTAAGCATCTGCCTTCGGCTCAGGGCGTGATCCCGGCATTATGGGATCGAGCCCCACATCAGGCTCTTCCGCTATGAGCCTGCTTCTTCCTCTCCCACTCCCCCTGCTTGTGTTCCCTCTCTCACTGGCTGTCTCTATCTCTGTCGAATAAATAAATAAAATCTTTAAAAAAAAAAAAAAAAAAAGAGAGAAAAAAGTCAGGTGACGTAATTGGGTCCAATGGAAAAAAAAAGAGATACAGGGGAATAGAGAAAAGTAAGGAGGGAAAAATTTAGATTTTTAAGGAAAGATAACCTTCTTAAATTAACAGACTTACAAATAAGGGAAATCTTCCAAGTATTAGCATCATCAAGTGACTGAGATCCTATGGTGTAATGAAAAGTGTGTAAGTCTTAAACTAAAATGGACAAATTAAATCTCATCTCTATCTCTTTCTAGCTCTGAAACCTTGGGCTATTGTGGCAGATTTTCTAAAATGCTCACTAGATTTCTCATCACACAAGTTCTCTTTACAAGGAGATGTTAAATCTTCTAATGAGAGGCGGGGTCAATGTTCTCCATCCCTTGGATCTGGGAAGGCCTGTGATTACAGTAGGCGTGGCACTACATGACTTCTGAAACTATGTCATGAGAAGCAATACTGCTTTTTTTAGCCCTCTTGAAACACTCCGAACGGATCCCAGTCACTCTGGTGTGAGGAAGTGTGAGACCACATGGAAAGGCCAGACACAGGTGTTCTGGTTCCAAGCTCCAGTTGAGATCTCAGCTAACTACCAGCATCAACTTCCAGGATAAACCCTTAAGTGATTCTAGCCCCCAGCCTGCCAGGCATTCCCAGCTTCAAGACTTCCTAGCTGAGGTCCTAGACATAGAGCAGCAGAAACAAAGTATACCTAATATGCTGGTTCTCAATTCCTGACCCATAGAATCCAGGAGTGTAACAAAATGGTCACCGTTTAATGCCCTTATGATGGGGGGTGGAGGTTGTTACATAGTAATAGATAATTGGAATAGCAAGTTATATAACTTTTCTAAGGTTTGGTTCAATGGTTTTCTAAGGTTTTGGAAGGTTGTGTTGAAAATTAGAAATAACATGTAATTTACTTGGCATGAAATAAGTGCTCAATAAAATATCAATTCATAATAAGGATTATTGTTCATTTCCATTAACCATTGTCTCTTTGAGACCCAGCCTCTGCTACCACTTTATAGTGGCCCTTCAGACTTGAAGATGCATGAGAACATGAACAAATACTTCTGTGTTACAGATGGTCTTTTAAACCTAACCATGCATAAAGACCAGCCCTTTGGTTTGAAGTGATACCAGTCATCTGCCCAACAATTCAATCATGGCTTGCTTATTTGATATGTTTTTCTGAGTGATATAATAAATATTTATTAAACAGTGTGCTATGCACAACAACACAGAAGATAGAACCCCTGCCAAAAGGAGTTAGTAATCTTATTAAGAAGACAAAATCATCAAACAGACCTGAGAGAGTTTCTAAATTATCCCTTCATTTTATATTTAAGGAAACTGAAAACTGGAAAAGTTAATCAAGTTGCTCAGTTACACATTATTAGCAGCAGAGCTGGGACTAGAACCCAGGACTGCTTACTTCCAATACTTCATTCATTCATTCATTCATTCATTCAGGAAACATTTGTTGAGCACCTCCCATGTTCCAGCCACTGGGATTCAAAGATGGATAAGAAACACTCTTGCCAAGAAGGAGCTCACAGTCTGATGGAAGATGCTGTCACAAAAGCAGATAAGTATAGAGCTCAAGAGTGTTGCAGCACTGTAAGATCACAAGGGAGCAGAGCTGGCTCTTCTTTGTTGGGGAAAGGTTCAGAAAGGAGATGATGTTTAGACTGAGTTTTAAATGCTCAGTAGGAGTTTGCCAGGCAGAGAAAAGACATTTCAGGTAAGAATAATCAATTTCTGTGACGCTTCAAAGATATAAATATGCATTTTCATCACTCTGAAGTTTCTGAAACTCAGCTCTGTGGACGTATTCTTAAAGGACCTAAAGAATTTTTATCCTTTTAAAGGGTTAATGTTTTATTCAGGCTTATTAAACCAACATACTTCCTCATAACCAAAAACAATACCAGATACATAAAATGTACGTCTTCTCTTGAGAAACGTGTATTATCTGAATTGGAGGGGCTCTCAGAGATCATTCTCTCAGCCCCCATGTACACATGTGCCATTGCTGAGAACTGATATAGCATAATGAGCAGGAAGACTCTGAAAACACAGACATAGTCAAAGAGCAAGAGCAATTACAGGTTAAAATTAGGTTATTATTCCCTTTGATGCCCTTCCCCCATGGCGTATCACAAAATGTGAAAGCAAAGGGAAAGGGAAAAAAAGAGCAAATGGGAAGACTATCCCCTCTAGCCAGCCTATCACAGTTATAGTATGGTACTTGAAAGAAGAAAAGACATTTCAAAAGGGCACCATTATTAATGCCACCAAAAAAGAATTGGAAAGTTGCAGCTTAAATCATTGGTTTTGTGCCAGTTCTCTTTTTTATATAAATATCAATTTTCACTGTGAGTTATTGCACCTTAATTTAGTTAGGAATACATTTTAAAAATGGCTTGCTAAAAGGTGTGATTCAATGGAGGGAAAGTATTATCAAGAGGTGCAATGATCCATAAATAGCTATTATTATTATTTAACATTCGTTAAACACCCACAGTGAGCTAAGCACCGTACTAAACTTCAGAAAGATATGGTTCTTTCTCTGACAAGGAAAGATTAAATACACAGAAGATAAGAGACCTTAAATCTACTTAGGATCTGAGAAATGTATTTTTCTACTCCAACTTTTCCTTGCTTCCCTTGTCAAATTAACATAATTCACAATATTGGACGAGGACTAATGATAGTTACTCCTTACTGTGTTCAGTGTTTTATATTTTACAAAGGGTTCTAAATGCATTTCTCATTAGATTAGATGGCAGATGGTCTCCGGAAGATGTAAGCACTAAACAGAGATAGTTTCAAGAGAAGACCAAAAGCTTGGAGGGGTCAGCTGTCCTGTCAGAGCATCAAAGGACAGTTGTGCTTTGCAGGAGAGAGATTTTTCAGATAGGCAATATTTCAGATAGGCAGAAAACACCTCTCTCTCCCACCTCTGTCTTTCAGCTACCAGTTTTCCTCCCTGGAGGCAGTCATCATAACAAATTTCTTGCGTATCCTTCCAAAGATGTCAAATGCATTCACTAGCATACAGTTTACACATGTGGCTTCATACTGCACACACTGTTCTGCACCCCACTTCTTTCTCTAATGATATATTTTAGAGATTAATTCATTCTGAATTATCATGTTTAATGGTTGCATCATATATTAGGTATAAACGTACCATAATTTACTTAACTAACCACTCTTAAAGGATGTTTGGGGTTTTTGGTTTGTTTTGTTTGTTTCTGCAAACATCTGCTGTTAATAATGATTCAATAAATAGCCTTGTAGAAACAACTCTGCAAGTATACATATATTTCCTATAAGGGAATTGCCAGGCCAAAATGTACATGAATTGGTAATTTTGATACCCGTTGCCGAATTCTCCTCTGAAAAATCTATACTGATTAAAATTCCCAGAAGCAATGTATAGAAGTGCCTATTTCCCCCCTATCACTAACACAATATTATCAAAATTTGTAATCTTTGGTAACATGGTAAGTGAAAAATAAGATCTTGTGGTAGTTTCATTTTCCTTCCTTCTAATTATGAGGCTGTTCGAAAATTTTTTCAAGGTTTAAAAACATCAGTATTTCCTTTTCTGTGCACTCTGTTTATACCGTCTCAGGTTTTTGGGTTTTGGTTTTTTTGTTTGTTTGGTTTGGTTTGGTTCTTTCTGGAATAGTTGTTCTTTTACTGATTGATTTTTGGGAATTCTTCTCATAATAATGAAATTGGTCCTTAGTACATAATCTGAATTGCATGTATTTTCCCTAGTATGTCATTTGTCTTTTTAATTTTTTAATGATATTTTTTGCCTTACATTATTATCTAGTTTTAATAAATGAATGAATTAACCAATTTTGGTTTACTTCATATTTGTAAAAGTATGTATTAATACAAGATTATTTAAAAAAGAAGCCCCTCATTTTCATTCAGTACTATGATTTTATAGGTAAATTACTAGTCCATTTGTTATTTAGTTGATGTGAGATAAGGATCTAACTTTGTTTTTTTTTCTTGATGGCTACTAAGTGGTCCAAACTGCATTAATGAATAATTCACCTTTCCCCCACAATTTGAAATGCCACTTCCATCATATATTAAATTCTTTTATAGAGAGTAGTGCTATGTTAAGACTATTATTCAGTTTAGGGATCTAGAAATTCCTCTGAGTCAATTCACCACAGTTGGTGCTAAATATGACCTACTGAATCCAAGTAGACGTGGGGGGCAAGGAACACAGAAAAGGTAATATGCAGGGAACAGGCAGAATGCCTAGCTGGAATTAAGATAGCAAACAGGGAGGCCCCTGGGTGGTTCAGTTGGTTGAGCGTCTCTTGGTTTTAGCTCAGGTCATGATCTCAGGTCATGATCTCTGTTGGTGAGATCCAGCCAAACTTGGGGGCTCGGGATTCTTTCCCTCTTCCTCTCCCTCTCTGCCCCTCCCTCTCTCTCTGCCCTGCCCTCCTGCAAACGCCTGCATACACACATACTCTGTCAAATAAATGAATGAATTTAAAAAAAAAAAAGCAAACAGGAACAAAAAAAAAGTCAAGATAAAAATATGAGGGGAAAAGAAAAGAAGATTCCAAAATAAATGCTTTAATGATACACAGGATAATAATAGGAGACCTCTTCCAGTTGCCCTCATGATAGAATCCAGACTCCATTACGTGAACTCTCACAACTGTCTCATCTGGCTTCTGCCTATCCATCTAGCCCAAGGCATGTTCCCCTTAAATCTTCTTTCAGGTTTCAGCTGACATAATATTCGAGACTGAGTCGAACATTCCTCTTGTGTGTCTCTGCAGGTTTCTGTACTTCAGAGTCTAGCGGTCTAGTTTCTTAACGCTTTCACCTCCTTTGTGGACATCTTTCTTCACTCCCCAGCTTTTGTAGCTCTTTGTCCTGGTAACTAAATTTCTCTCCGTGTGTGTGTGTGTGTGTGTGTGTGTGTGTGTGTGTGTAAAGGAGGAAGGAGGGAAACTTGTGATCTGTAATTAGCAACTGGTGCTTTTTTTTTTTAATTTTTTTGTTTGAGTATAGCGGACACACAATGTTACATTAGTTTTCGGTATACAGCGTAGTGATTCAACTACTCTGTATGTGATGTTCTGCTCACAGTTGGTGCTTCTTATGAGAAAGGCTGAACCTGTTCCAGCACAGCCCTCACACTCCGGCTTCTGCACCCACTACTTGGTCAGAAACTCCCAAATATGGTTTTCCATCGGGCCCATATGCACAACTGTCAGCACAGCAGCAGGCCCTAGAGCGGTTTCCATCTCACAGAGGAGCAGACTGGGCCAGAGTCTCCCTGGACAGCCAGCTCATCAGAGTATCCTCCAGGGCAGTGTTTGGCAAATTATAGTCCATGAGCCCAGTCTGGCTCCCTGCCTGTTTTTCTAAATAAAGGTTTATTGGAACATACACCTACTGTGATAATAATAACTACACATATCAAATACTCATTCTTAGAACTGATTATTTCACCCTTTTCCTCATGTAGGCTCAATGCTCTTCAGAATCTTTACAGATTATAAAAATCACACAGAATTCTCTAAACTCTGAAAGAAAGACATCGTGGCTATAAGAGATTACTCTGAGTTCTGCAAATAAAATTATGTTTTTATTCAGCTTCTAATTATCTCTGCTGATGAGAGAATGCAAAGTAGTGGATAATCGAAAGTCATTTATATGTGCTTGGGGACCTTGTTCTATGACGAGTTCAGTAGTAAATTTTCCTTCTTAATTGCATTTTGCCTACGGTGGCACCAAAATGAGTTTGGATTGCTTGAGCATATGTTAACTGGGTGATAAAGACAATAATCATTGTGCTGGACAGGAACAGAAGCCATTTAAGAATGTTTTAAAATTTTACTTCATATAATCCTCAAAGCAGATAATCCACAAAACAGAGGGGTGAATGTCAACTGAGTATAAGAAATTTTTTGTTCCACTGCATCATTACAATTTTTAATGTATCATTATAATTTTTTATTTTGCAATAATTTTTTAAAATCTTACCTACATTAGTTAATAGGACTTTCATTAACTGTAAAATTTTGTACCACTTGAATAATTTCATGTTTCAATTACCATCTTCTTAAAATAGCTCTCAAGTGATGGCTAAAGCATTATTCATTCTATTCATAAGTTAATGTTGTTTAAATTATATTAGTGAAATATATTAAAAATTTCCTTATGCATTTTTTCCACTTTTCATATTTTTAGCTATGCAGGGTTTAAAGGCCAGGCAGAATATATGAATATGTGGGCATTCTGAGAAAAATAATTTACCTGAACTAGATAAAGCAAACCACTTTTACAAGAATCTGGTACCCTCATTATGTTTGGTGGTTGTGTACAATGATCTATTATTTCCAGATGGCAGTTTTCCCATTTCTATAAAAATCCCTGAAATATTTATCATTTGACTCAATTACACTTTGAGGTGTTATCTTAGGAAAATAACTAACACAAAAAAAGATGTCTTTGTAGCACTATTTATTATAGGGGGAAAAATCTAAATTTGTAGCAATAATAGCATATCTATAATTTCAGAAATCATGTTTTCAAAGATTACTTCATGTTTTGGCAAGATGGCTACAACATAATTATTAAGTAAAATTAAACACACACACACGTAAAGAATTATCCCATATATCTATGAGTGTGTGGGGAGTGGGGCAGGAGCTGGATGGGGGAATATGGAAGAAAATTTGCCAGTGAAGGGCACCGAGGTGGCTCAGTCGTTTAAGTTTGTGACTCCTGATTTCAGCTCAGGTCATGATCTCAGGGTTGTGGGATCAAGCCCCAGATCAGGCTCCATGCTGGGTGTGGAGTCTGCATGAGATTCTTTTTCACCCTCTGCCACTCTGTCTGCTCATACTCTCTCTACATTAATTAGTTAATTAACTACTTGATTAAATCTTTTTAAAAAAAAAGAAGAAGAAAACTTGCCAGTGGTTATTATTAGAGTTGTGGGATAATGGATAATTTTTACTTCTTGTTATCAACCTTTACCATCACAAATTTCTGTAATGCATACATATATCTTTAATAAGAGTGAGTTTTATTTCAATAGCTAGATGCTGGTTCCCAGAGCAGGTAGACTACGGAAACAGCCCTTTTTAGAAAATGCTTTCTAAAAAGAGGCTGTAAGACGAAAGCTTGTTTTACAGCTGCTATTTCTCATTAGCCAGTTCGTTATCATTGCTGTACTTCACAGCTCGGTCTACGATGTAGAAATTGTCTAGCAAGGTTGGATACTTCCTTGGTGTTCAGTACAACACACTCTCCTTCTCTTTCAAGTCTCTCCCATGCTACCACCACCTTCTCATCGTAAATCCTTGGCTTAAAACGCACAGTAGGTTCTAGGCTCCTCGTTTGGAGGCAGGAAGATCTGTTAGGGGACTGCTGCAACAGTGTGGGTGAGAAATGATAAATCTAAACCAAGGCAGTGGCAGTGTGTGTGTGTGTGTGTGTGTGTGTGTGTGTGGCTGAACAGGAGATTCAGTTAGCCCACGCAGCCCACATGTATCCGCTGCTAGAATGATCTTCCCTTCATTTTTGTTCAACCAGGTCCTCCCATCCTTCAAGTTTCCACTCAAATGCCTCCTTCTCCATTAAATTCTCCTTGTGCCCATAACTGAAAATCATTTCATCTCCTTTTATTTTCATCTTTAGCCTTTTTTTATATACATATGCTTTTCATATTGAAACAATCCAATGTGCAGGTGGGAAAATGCAGTTATAGTACAAAGAACTTTTTTCTTAAACTATTTGAGAGTAAATTGCCAAGCTAATAATGCCTCATCACCCCTGAATACTTTAGTATGTATTTCTACCAAAAAAAGACATTCTCTACATAACCACAGTACAACCATCAAAATCAGAAAATGAGTACTGAAACATTAATACTATAATCCTCACTCCAGTAATGTTCTTACAGTAAAAAGATCCTGTTTGGAATCAAGTGCTGTACTTATTTACCATGTCTCTTTAATCTCATTCACTCTGGAACAGCATCTCAGTCTTAACTCTCATGACGTTGACACTAGAAAACTATGGTCCAGTAGAACATGCATCACTTTGGGTTTGTCTGGTGTTTCCTCATGACTCAATCTAGGTTATGCATCCTTAGTAAAAATATCACAGAAGTTATGCTATTTTCCTATTAAATTGTACATAACTGCAGTTTGTTCTCTTATTGGTTATGTTTACATTGATCACTTGATTCAGATTATTTCCGCCAGCCTTCTCAACTCTGAAGTTACTCTTTTCCCTGTGTACTTAATAATATTCTGTGGTGATGTGCTTTGAGACTTTTATTCATTCATGTATTTTTATCGGTATGAACTCACTGTTCATTTTATTCAATGAGCTATAATCCAATACTATCATTACTTATTTGAAGTTCAAACTGACACAAATTGGGCCAGTGGGAGACTGTTCAAAGTGGTTCTTGAGTCCTTTGACGCATCCTCATCATTCTTTGAGCATTTCCTTGTTTTGTGGTGGTATAAGATGATTCAAGCTCATTTGTACTTTCCTTGCCCCAGACCTGGAATCATCCATTTCTACAAGGACTTCTGGCTCCTTTAAGAATGATATTTAGAAGCCAAGGTCTCAGCCCTAGGAGGAGTTATAGCTTTTGGAGTATCAGTGCTCCCAGGACCATGGAGTGGACAGAGATTAGGAATCTTGGAATATGTGTATGTGCACATACACATGAATCTATACACATTTACATCTACAGTTATTAAGACATTGGTCTATATATTCTGAAAACCTTGAGTTTTCACAATTAAGTCTTCTAACTCCACTTTTATTCCAGTTTCTCCCTTTCCATATTTGCAATTCCTTTTTCCAAAGGTGAGAAATCTGGCTCCAATGAACTTTAACATAATTACTTATTTAAACACTTCCCTTATACATAACCAGTCTCTCATCTTTGAAACGACCACCTCCCTCACATAGATGTCCTCCTTACTCCACTCAGGTCATGACCACATGTGGATGTTCTCCCCACCCTGTTCAGTCACGAAACCCCATGCCAAGTTATTCTACATACCCCCTTCCCTGTATACCCTCTTCAACCTGTTCTATCTTTGATACCCCAATGCCAGGCCACTGGCCCCCATGTGAATGCCAACTGTACTCTGCTTGGGCTCCAATACCCACCCCAGGCCATCATACATGTGGACCCTCTCACTCTGCCAGGCTGCCCATACATGCATCTTCTTCACTCTGTTTACAAATAATAAAATGTTTAAGTTAAAGGAAAAGAGACACTGATAGAACTTTTAGTCTAAGAACATTCTAATACCTTAAAGTCCGTAGCCAAATCCTGACTTTATTAGAATATGTGAAACACACTAAAGGAATAGGGATTCCTCCTTTTCTACCCACAAGGACAGTCATCAATGTAATCATTGTTTAAAAGAGAAAGTATATCAGTTTTTCATTATTAAATATCACACACACATGTACAGCACACTCATACTCCTTCACTGTCACTCACTCCTCTGAAGATCAAAATTTGGCAAAAGAGAATAAAATTATTAGTATTTTTAATGAAAAGCACTTCCTATGGCATTCTGTTGCTAGAAAGATTCTTCTGATATAACAGGAATAATGGCAATGACCAAGGGGATACAAGGAAGATATTAGGGAAGACGGAAGGAAGGAGATGAGAAAATAAGAAAGTGAAAAGGTGGGAACAAGGAAGGTAGCAAGGAGAGAGACAGAGAGAGGAGACCTAAGAGAGAAAAGGCAGAAGAGGGAGGCTGAATGGGAGACATGTGAAAAGGGAATGGCAGGATGCCATTCAGGAGAGTCTGACGTGGCCACCAAATCCCATGGCGAAGGGCTCTAACCCTGTAATCAGCCCCAGAGCAATGCCACTGTCAGAATGAAAACATATCACCTCCTCCAAGATCACTGACAAGTAATGAAGAAACAGTTACTTCATGCATTTCACTAATACACAACTGAATGAAACTGATTTCTGGAAGTTTGGTACAACCAACTTCTGGATTTTATCTGTATATTTGCTTGATGACACCTTTAAATGATTCCTATTTTGAGAGTCAGTTTTGAAAACTACAGAAATATCAACATCTGCAAATGGTGAGAAGGTTCTCAGTTGGTAAAAACTTCAGTGAGGCAAAATATGGATAATACATATATAAGTGCACCATCTGCAATGCTTCACATCATACCTGATTTGGCTGCTTTGATAAAGAAACCACCTATCCTGTAAATTATGGTGTCAGTGTTTCAGATTCGATCCCTACCAACCATCACAAAGCTGTCTTGTCTGCTGCTGTGGTTCTTGTCAAAACCAGGGTATTAAGCCATTCCTTTTTTTAAAAAGTGTAACAGAATATAAGGTTTTCTCTATTACACATATGATTGCTGGATTTATAAAAAAGTATTCTTGAAACACAATAAAACTTAAGGCAAAACTTTTAGAGAAAAGGAATACCCATTCTCAGAGTAACTCGATAGAGAGTTAATTCATGGTTTAGATTAATTGGCAGATATTTTTAGCTGAGGTAAATTTTTTTATATAATTCCTACAGTTGCTATTATAGATACTATGGAAAAGATCAATAGAGAATCTTAGTTACCTTCCCAACACCCATTTCCCTTTCTTCCTTCCTAATAGAATCCTGATTTTGTTTGGATAGCGCTGCCCTCCCCCTCCCACCCCAACCCAATGACTGAGGGACAACAGACCTCACTGTCAGGTTGTTCGTGCTTCATTGAAAGCACTCAACACATGGCATTGCTTTGGCCCCTGTTGTAACTAGAAAAGTCAGGTGGCACAGTGGTTAAGCATCTGCCTTTGGCTCAGGGCGTGATCCCGGTGTTCTGGGATCGAGCCCCACATCAGGCTCTTTGGCTGTGAGCCTGCTTCTTCCTCTCCCACTCCCCCTGCTTGTGTTCCCTCTCTCACTGGCTGTCTCTATCTCTGTAGAATAAATAAATAAAATCTTTAAAAAAAAAAAAAAGAATGTATATTGCATCAGATAGTGCTGGTAAGTATTTTATAGCCATAAGAGGAGCAAGTCTAAATTCAACACTGTCACACTGAGGATTACAGAGCAGAAATATAGGAAGAATATGGATTCTTGATGACCATCATTGAATTACTGAGTCACCAACCTGACAGAACTAATTCTACTTCTGGACTTTCTGTTATGTAAGATAATAAACTTCTTTACTATCTAATCTTTCCTTGAATTGGGATCCTGCATTTGCAGCCAAAAGAATCCTAGTTGATCAAACCACATCTAAGCTCCAGTATGAAAGCCAGAATTGCAGGGAGACATCCATGTCAACCTTGCGGTGCTGGGAAAAGTGTTTTTGTAGGTTAGAGTCAAGAGTGACAAGGCCTTCCCAGTTTCCTGCAGAAAGAAATCTGAAAATAATTGGAAGCACTGGAGACTTCTCTCACAGATTCCTTCTATTTAGACAACTTTAAAACTTAAATATGGGCTCATAGTCCTTTCTTTTCTGGCATAGAGGAAATCAATAATGCCAGCTTTGCAAAGGTAAACTTATTGATTTGAGGACAAAGGAAATGATGCTAGATAAATTCAACCCAAAAGAGTCCCAGAAAATTCTGATATTCTTTGATAACAACCTACCTTTGAGTTACAGTTTTTAAGCACTGGCTGCCATCAAAATTAAAATGTCGAAGTCAACTTAGGGCCCAAGATAACTTTCATGTTGCTATGACAACCTCTTTTTCAGGTTTAACATCAGATACCTTAATTTGGGCAGAGTTAACACTTACCTTGGGAGTTTTGTGGGGGGGGCGACTATATAAATTAGATTTATTTCAATTATTTCCAGAGAAGCACTATTAGATTGTATGTTATATTTTCCATAAATAAAATATTCCATGATCAAAATGTGATCAAAATCAATTTCCAGTTTAGGGTGCCTGGGTGGCTCAGTCAGTTAAGCTAAGCGTCTGCCTTCAGCTCTGGTCATGATCTCATGGGTGCTGGGATTAAGCCCCTTGTTGGGCTCCCTACTCAGCTTCTCCCTCTGCCCCACCCCCATGCGCTCTGTCTCTCAAATAAATAAATAAAATATTTAAGAAAAATCAATTTCCAGTATAGTGAAATAAATCACATGTAAATTTATTACATATATGTTTTATATACTGTTCTGGGGAGAAAAGCTATTTTCATCTAATTCACAAAGGAGTCATGATTCAAAAAGTTAAAATTATTGCTGGAGACTGAATAATAACTGTAGGTGGTCAGAGAAATTATCATGAAAAGGGAAAGAAGATAAAAGGAATAAAATAAGATGTATTTTTAAAGTTCTGTCATGGTAGATACAAGGAAGGACAGGTATAAAGAATGTGCCTGCTGGATATGGCAGGTGGCATGTATGCCACCCTGCTGCCTAGCATCGGGAGAGAGGACTGTACCACAGGCCACTAATCCAGAAAAGATCAAAATTCAAAAATCAAACTACAGTTTCTAGTGAATGAGTATCGCTTTTGCGCCATTGTTATATTGAAACAGCATCACCTATATTTACAAAAAAAACCCAGGCAGGATTAAGGGAAGCCTCAGGGCTGATGAGGGAGCCTAGGACTGACAACAGTAAAAGCTATTTGCCTTCCTAGCCAGGAAGAGGCAAAAGGAGGGAGTTTTCTTAGAAGCTAAACTGGTGGGACCAGTGCACCCAACAAGAGCTGTGACCTTGGGCGAGGGAAGCAGAGACTCCCAACAGCAGCCCCATAGGATCCTCGTTCTCTCCCCATCCTCTGACCTCCTTGCCAAAGTCTTTCATTGACTAAATCCACACAAAAACTGTGCGAAGAGGAGCTCGATTATCCTGTCTGAAGAGGCCAGATCCGGAGGCCCCAAACAGGGTCAAGGGTGGAAAAGGAATCTGACAGAGCAAGCAGATACCTCCGAACACAGACACTGCCCAGATAACAACATGGCGNGAAAACAACTGGGGGGGGGGGGGGGGACTCATTAAAAGATGGAGACATTTGGTTCTGCAACAGCATTGGTACACATTTTGGGCTAAGATGTATATTTTAGAATCCTTTCCATTTTGTTAATGTTAGTTTTTAGTCATTCTACTTCATGTTGACAACTTTTGAATATAAACAAACACATATTTCATAATCATTAACTTTAGTGAAACCAATTCTTTTTCCCTCAGGCAAAAACACCCGTCTAGTTCCATAAACCTGGCACTACTTCATTACTGTCAAAAAGTGAAGTGTTTAAGACAGTTTGCTTTGACTCCATCTCCAAACTATACTCTTTCACATTGGATTCGTATTTCTCTTGAGTTGTTATGAACATAAATTGTGTGTGGAGTGTGGGTGAGCGTGTAGGTATAGTTTACTGAGCTGACCAATGGGAAGTCCATGCACACAGATGCTCTCCAGTGCCACCACCAGCTCATCATGTCAGTGCCTTTTCAGGAACTGATTGAATAGGTTCTGTGGTGCAAGGGGAAAGTGTTCTGGACTTTAGGTCTGGAGGCTATGATCAGTCTGTTCATTAACAAGCTGTAGGACTCTGAAAAGTCCCTTCACCAGCTTCTCTTTTATTTCTATAAAAGGGGTTGAGGCAGTCTCTGATGTCACTTCCAGCTTTAAAATTCAGTGGTTCTCATGCATGTCCCTAATTATCATGCCTAATAGGAACCATCAGTCTTGCTGCTTCTTGATTGCTTTAGTTTGAAAAGGCCTTTTTCAAACTGACATAGAGAATGCTAAATACGCTATTTTAAATTAAAATTTAGATAAAGAAACTAGCAGATGACATTAAAATAGAGCAAATCCTCAGTGACTTTTTGAGTCTAACAATTACAGCTTCCCATGAACCTTAACATTTCCCTGAATTGCAAACATTATGTTTACCATTTCACAGGTAAATATTTACATGCCTAAGTAATGATTCCACAAAGCTATGAGAAATGAAGAGGATAATTTATGCTCTAGAGTAGATATGTACTTTGTAATTCAGCTCCATTGAAGAAACTCTCCTTAATATCCTTAACATCTTCTTCAAGGTCCTAGAACAAAGGAAAGAGCTATTTGTCCACTGCGAAGGCTGAAGTATTTCATGCAAGGTGTCAGGTGGGTATTCAAAAAACATTATTGCATTGTATAAATTCCTGTGTATTTAATACCTACTATATACTGTATTAAGGGTATTATGTATATTGTTTAATTCTCACAACTGTCCTTTGACATTATCTCCAATTTTCTGGTCTCAGAGAAGTCAAGTAACTTAACCAGGGACAACAGCTAGTAGGGGACAGAGCCGGGATTTGAACCTAAGATTCTAAGGCCAATACCTTCATTCTTGTTACCCCATTGTCTCTGGGAACACTGACCAGACACACCCACTACATGTCAAATACTTCATTGTTTTTCATAGATAATGACACTGTTTCTCCCTAGCGATGCCTCTGCACACTGAACCCCTCCATGTGTCCCTCCAGCAACATCCACCAATCCCTCAGGAATGAGAATGAAATAGGCTTAGCCTCAACTATCGGCGTTCTCAAGCTCTGTAACAGGGATATTGACACATCAATGTAGCATGTCTTCAGGCATGAAAAGCCCTTTCTCTTTTCTCTCTTCTTAATCATAGACCACATTTTTTCATAAGTATCTACCTCCTCTCTCCTTCCACTGTAATTACCCAACTGTCCCGACTCCAATTCCCTCTAGAAGACATCTACCTTCTAAATGTGCTTTAGAAAATTTTTGACCTTTACTGGTCTGAGAAATAAAAAAAGATTGGAGGCACTGCCCTAGACCGCTCCACTTCTGTCTTAGACTGGATCTCCTGAAAACATTCTGAGATGAAGAACTGTGTGCACAATGCTGGTTGGGGTGTGCTCTCAGGAGATACACCTGCAAAGAAGTGAGGAAAGGACTGAGGGAAGGAAGACCCAGGGATGGGTCAGCCCGGGAAAGGGGTCTGGGAAGGAGCAGCACGGAATGCTCTACACCCTGTCAGACTGGTGGACCTAATTTGTGTCTTCAATTTAATTATCTGTTTCTCTTCCAGACAAAGGGGTTTTAAAGTTCTAAAGACCAGTCTGAAATCTGACTATGCAGAATTTAAAAGATCCTGAGCTTTCTCTCCTGGGAAAATAAATAGAATAAAGAAAGATTATGAAATCTGAAAGTTCTAAAAATAATAGCCTGAAACTGGGTAATTTGAATGAAAGCCAGTCAAATCTGTATGGAATATAGCATATTACTGATTCATTATCAGGTCACATAATTTAATTATATTCTACTTACCATGAAGTTTTCACACCATAAACTTCCCAGTGTAAAGTCCATGTTATCTGATTAGAGAAAGCAGAAAGAGAAAGAGGCCATGCAAAAGAGAAGCTTAGTTAAGGATGGCAGACTACATTGTAAATTCAGAAACATCTTTAATATGTAAAAGAAATGATGCAAATTCATCTTTTGTTTTCTATAAATAAGCCAGGTTTATCTTGAACTATTGGTAAGAATATTTTTCCCTTCATCTTTCCTGGACTTGAGCCATTTACAATTTGTAACACAGAGAACCATTTTTCAGATCTATTTAACATGTAACTCTTTGTTGTTTCAATTGAATTTAGCAAAACCCAGAAAGAAAATTCCTTCCTAAAACATAATTAATTTCTACATGTTGATTTAAGCTGCTAATTTAGGAACATACAGATCCCTATTGCTAGGTTCTTCCAGTCAGACTTTAAAGATATTCTTCAAAATATGTGTATATCTCAAGTCCTAAAATAAGGAGGTTTTAGTGACTGAAAGATGTTGAGGAAAATATAAAGCTCTTATTTAAAAGTTCAAGTCAAGGGATGTCTGGGTGGCTCAGTTGGTTAAGTGTCTGCCTTTGGCTCCAGTCATAATCCCAGAGTCCTGGGATCAAGTCCAGCCTCAGGCTCCTTGCTCAGCGGGGAGCCTGCTTCTCTCTCTGCCTGCCACTCCCCCTGCCTGTGTTCTCTCTCTTCCTCTGACAAATAAGTAAATAAAATCTTTGAAATAAATAAATACATGTATTTGACTTGATATTTGGCTATAATATCATAGTATAATATATGCTGAAAACAGTTATTTACCTTTTTCCTAATGGGAGATTGTATAATAACTATGCAAATAATGCTGATAGGCTAATCTGATGAAATAAATTAATAACTCAAACACTTAAGGTTTACATGTATGTATATATTTAAAACATTTCCCATAAGTTACAATGTCCTGGGAATTATATAAAATGTACTTTTTTTTTTAAATTTTATTTTATTATATTGTGTTAATCACCATACAGTACATCCCCAGATTCCGATGTAAAGTTTGATGCTTCATTAGTTGCGTATAACACCCAGTGCACCATGCAATACGTGCCCTCCCTACTACCCATCACCAGGCTATCCCCTTCCCCCACCCCCTCCCCTCTGAAGTCCTCAGTTTGCCTCTCACAGTCCATAGTCTCTCATGTTTCATTCCCCCCTCTGATTACCCCCCTTTTCTTTATCCCTTTCTTCCCCTACCGATCCTCCTAGTTCTTATGTTCCATAGATGAGAGAAATCATATGATAATTGTCTTTCTCTGCTTGACTTATTTCACTTAGCATTATCTCCTCCAGTGCCGTCCATGTTGCAGCAAATGTTGAGAATTCGTTCTTTCTGATAGCTGAGTAATATTCCATTGTATATATGGACCACAGCTTCTTAATCCAGTCATCTGTTGAAGGGCATCTCGGCTCCTTCCATGATTTGGCTATTGTGGACAATGCAGCTATGAACATTGGGGTGCATATGGCCCTTCTCTTTACTACGTCTGTATCTTTGGGGTAAACACCCAGTAGTGCAATGGCTGGGTCATAGGGTAGTTCAATTTTTAACTTTTTAAGGGACCTCCACACTGTTTTCCAGAGTGGCTGTACCAACTTGCATTCCCACCAACAATGTAGGAGGGATCCCCTTTCTCCACATCCTCTCCAACAATTGTTGTTTCTTGCCTTGTCTATCTTTGCCATTCTAACTGGCGTAAGGTGGTATCTCAGTGTGGTTTTGATTTGAATTTCCCTGATGGCTAATGATTTTGAACATTTTTTCATGTGTCTGTTAGCCATTTGTATGTCTTCATTGGAAAAGTGTCTGTTCATATCTTCTGCCCATTTTATGATTTGTTTATTTGTTTCTCGTGTATTGAGTTTGAGAAGTTCTTTGTAGATCTTGGATACCAGTCCTTTATCTGTGGTGTCCTTTGCAAATATATTCTCCCATTCCGTGGGCTGTCTCTTAGTTTTTTTGACTGTTTCCTTGGCTGTGCAGAAGCTCTTTATCCTGATAAAGTCCCATAAGTTCATTTTATCTTTTATTTCTCTTGCCTTTGGAGATGTGTCGTGAAAAAGGTTGCTCTGGCCGATGTCATAGAAGTTGTTGCCTATGTTCTCCTCTAGAATTTTGATGGATTCCTGTCTCACATTGAGGTCTTTCATCCATTTGGAGTTTATTTTTGTGTATGGTGTGAGAGAGTGGTCAAGTTTCATTCTTTTGCATGTAGCTGTCCAATTTTCCCAGCACCATTTATTGAAGAGACTGTCTTTTTTCCACCGGATGTTTTTTCCTGCTTTATCAAAGATTAGTTGCCCAAAGAGCCGAGGGTCCATTTCTGGGTTCTCTATTCTGTTCCATTGGTCGATGTGTCTGTTTTTGTGCCAGTACCATGCTGTCTTTGTGATCACAGCTTTGTAGTACAGCTCGAAATCCGGCATTGTGATGCCCCCAGCTTTGTTTTTCCTTTTCAACAGTTCCTTGGAGATTCGGGGCCTTTTCTGGTTCCATACAAATTTAAGGACTATTTGTTCCAGTTCTTTGAAAAATGTCCTCGGTATTTTGATCGGGATAGCATTGAAAGTGTAGATTGCTCTGGGTAGTATGGACATTTTAACTATGTTAATTCTTCCAATCCATGAGCATGGAATATTTTTCCATCTTTTTATGTCTTCCTCAATATCTTTCAAAAGTGATCTATAGTTTCTAGCATATAGGTCCTTTACGTCTCTGGTTAAGTTAATTCCAAGGTAACGCATGGTTTTTGGTGTTATTGTAAATGGGATGGATTCCCTAATTTCTCTTTCTTCAGTCTCGTTATTCGTGTATAGAAATGCAACTGATTTCTGGGCATTGATTTTGTATCCTGCCACCTTACTGAATTGTTCTATAACTTCTAATAGTTTGGGAGTGGATTCCTTTGGGTTTTCCATATAGAGTATCATGTCATCTGCAAAGAGAGACAGTTTGACTTCTTCTTTGCCGATTTGGATACCTTTGATCCCTTTTTGTCTTCTGATTGCTGTTGCAAGGACTTCTAGTACTATGTTGAATAATAGTGGCGAGAGTGGGCATCCTTGTCGTGTTCCTGATCTTAAGGGAAAGGCTTCCAGCTTTTCCCCATTGAGAATAATGCTTGCAGTAGGCTTTTCATAGATGGCTTTTATGAGATTGAGAAATGTACCCTCTATTCCTACACTCTGAAGGGTTTTAATCAGGAAAGGATGCTGTATTTTGTCAAATGCTTTTTCTGCATCAATTGAGAGGATCATATGGTTCTTGAGTCTTTTCTTGTTGATATGATGTATCACATTGATTGATTTGCGAGTGTTGAACCATGCTTGCATCCCAGGTATGAATCCCACTTGGTCATGATGGATAATCCTTTTAATGTACTGTTGGATTCTATTAGCAAGGATCTTGTTGAGGATTTTGGCATCCATATTCATTAGAGAAATCGGTCTGTAATTCTCCTTTTTGAGGGGGTCTTTGCCTGGTTTGGGGATCAAGGTAATATTAGCCTCATAGAATGAGTTTGGTAGCTTTCCTTCTGTTTCTATTTTTTGAAATAGCTTTAGGAGAATAGGTATTATTTCTTCTTTGAATGTTTGGTAGAATTCCCCAGGAAAACCGTCTGGGCCTGGAGTTTTATTATTTGGAAGGTTGTTTATCACTGACTCAATTTCTTCATAGTTAATTGGCCTATTTAAGAAATCTATTTCTTCCTGTTTCAGTCTTGGTAGTTTATAGGTTTCCAGGAAGGCCTCCATCTCTTCCAGATTGTTTAGTTTTTTGGCATATAGCTGTTGATAAAAGTTTCTAATAATCCTTGCAATTTCAATGGTGCTGGTCGTGACCTCTCCCTTTTCAGTCATAATTTTAATAATCTCAGTCCTTTCTCTTTGTTTTTGGACAAGTTTTGCCAGTGGTCTATCAATTTTATGGATTCTCTCAAAGAACCAGCTTCTAGTCCTGTTGATCTGCTCTACTGTGGTTCTGGTCTCTAATTCATTGATTTCTGCTCTAATCTTGGTCAACTCCTTCCTTGTCAGTGGGTTAGGCCTGTCCCTCTGTTGCTGTTCCAGTTTCTTGAGGTGAGAATATAGAAACTGCATTTTAGATTTTTCTATTCTTTTGAGTGAGGCTTGGATGGCTATGTATTTCCCCCTTAGGACTGCCTTTGCAGTATCCCATAGGTTTTGGACCGTTGTGTATTCATTCTCGTTGGTCTCCATAAATTGTTTAATTTGTTTTTTGATTTCCTGGTTTATCGAGTCATTCTTGAGCAGGATGGTTCTTAGCCTCCAAGTGTTTGAGTTTCTTCCAGGTTTTTCCTTGTGGTTGAGTTCCAATTTCAGAGCGTTGTGGTCTGAGAATATGCAGGGGATAATTTCAATCTTTTGGTATTGGCTGAGACCTGTTTTGTGTCCCAGAGCATGATCTATTCTTGAGAATGTTCCATGGGCATTTGAATAGAATGAGTATTCTTTGGTTCTGGGGTGTAGTGTTCTATATATATCTATGAGGTCCAACTCGTCGAGTATGGCATTCAAAGCCTTTGATTCTTTGCTTAGTTTTTGCCAGGGTGTTCTGTCTATTTCTGATAGTGGGGTGTTGAGGTCCCCTACTATTACTGTGTTCTTATCTATATGTCTCTTTATTTTGGTTAAGAGTTGGCTTGTGTATCTTGCTGCTCCCCTGTTGGGGGCATATATATTAATAATTGTCATATCCACTTGTTGAATACTTCCTTTAAGAATAATATAGTGCCCTTCTGTATCTCTCTCTATGGCCTCTAGTTTAAAATCCAGTCTATCTGATATGAGAATTGCTACTCCAGCTTTCTTTTGAGGTCCATTTGCGTGGAAGATGGTACTCCATCCCCTTACTCTAAGTCTGAATGCATCTTTGGGTTCAAAATGAGTCTCTTGTAGACAGCAAATGGATGGGTCATGTCTTTTTATCCAATCTGCAACCCTGTGGCGTTTTATGGGAGAGTTTAAGCCATTTAGATTGATAGAGATTATTGACAGATATGATTTTAATGATGCCATTTCTCTTTAAAGTCTTTGTATCGGTTGTGACTTGCTGCTCTGTATCACTCTTGGGGCCTTTTTACCTTTATAGAGCCCCCCTTAATATCTCCTGTAGGGCTGGTTTCGTGGTTACGAAATTGGTTAATGATTGGCGATTTTGGAACGTCTTTATTTCTCCATCAATTCTGAATGACAGCTTTGCTGGATAAAGGATCCTTGGCTGCATGTTTTTCTCTGAAAGAGCTTTAAAAATGCCCCCCCAAGCCTTTCTCTCATTCCAGGTCTCTGTAGACAGGTCTGACGTAATCCTGATACCTTTGCCTTGGTACGTGAGAAATTTCTTTGCCCTGGCCGCTTTCAATACTGTATCCTTGGATCTAATATTTGCGAATTGCACTATGACATGCCGTGGCGTAGGTTTGTCCTGGTTGAGCTTGGATGGGGTCCTCTCTGCCTCTTGGACACGAATGCTTGTTTCCCTTGCTAGATTAGGGAAGTTTTCAGCTACAATTTGTTCAAATATCTCTTCTAGACCTCTGTTTTTCTCCACCCCTTCAGGGATGCCGATGATTCTGACATTGGATCGTTTCATAGAGTCAGTAATCTCCCGTAATCTACATTCGTGGGCGTGGATTTTTTTAAGACCAGCTTCTATTTTCGTTTTTTCTTCTACTAACCCATCCTCCAATTCGCTAACGCGTTCCTCTGCCTCGGTGACCCTGGCCGTCAGAGCCTCTAGTTTTGACTGCATTTGGCTCATAGAATTTTTAATTTCTGTCAGATTCGCTCTCATTTCTGCCCTTAGGGATTCTATATTCTCAGCAACGCTTTCTCTGATGCTTTTTTCAAGTTTACTCATCATCTTGACCATTGTTGCTCTGAATTCCATTTCTGATAATTGGGATACATCCATATGTATTAATTCTGTGGCCGAGGCCAATTCTGTGGCAGAGGCCACAGACTCATTATCTTTTCTTTGCTGGGGGGGACTTCTCCTTCTCGTCATTCTGATGAAGAGAGATTGCAGGGTTGTCCAGAGCCCAAGTGTTGACTGGGACCCAGGCCGTGCGCCCTTGTTTTATAGAGATCTTAGGGATGTGGGCTTCTTCCTTAAAGAGTTTATTTATTTATTTGAGAGAGAGAGAGACAGTCAGCAAGAAAGGGAACCCAAGCAGAGGAGTGGGAGAGGAAGAAGCAGGTTCCCGGTGGAGAAGCCCGATGAAGGACTCCTTACGGAGCGTTGTGATCACACCCTAATCCGAAGACAGGTGCTTGGTGACTGCGCCACTCAGGCGCTCCGGGTTGTGGGCTTCTTGATTTTTCAGCCTGCCTTCTGGGGGAGGGGCCTGCCTGCAGGTACTCAGAAAACCCTGTTTGGGTAGAGTCTCTGTGTCCCTTGCGAGGGGGGATGGGGATGGGCACCCTGTGAGCCGGTATTTCCGGGCTTTTGTTCTCTGGCGGCTTTCCCTGGCGGTTTGCTATGCCTCTTCTGAGAGAGCAGCAGCGGCTGAAATTCAGCCTCTGTCTCAGAACAGAGGGATCGCGGATCGTTCTCCACTGATGTTCTGGCCACTTTAACTCTGTTTCTGTTGGTGCTGCTCAACCCTGCAGCATCCCGGGCTGTGCGCCCCACACCCGGCGTCCCAGCCCTCACTTCCAGGGCCGGCACGTCTCTGTCCTTTGTGTTTCCAACCCCGCCCGCCGCCAGCCGCCCCGCGCGGGCTCCCGGAGCTCCCCGTCTCAGTCTGGTGTCTCACGGGTGCTGACCGCGAGTCCGCCTGCTCCCCCGTGCAGGTGGCCCTCCAGCCGCCAGCCGCCCCGCGGACGCTCCCGGAGCTCCCGGTCTCAGCCTCGATCCAGTGAGCACACCGGAGCTCCGGAGCTCCGTGAGATGCTTGGTGGTGCACGCTCCCGGCTCACGGACTCAGTCTGCCGTTTCCAGAGTGCGGGTCCGCGGTCCGCCCGCTCCCCGGTGCAGGTGGCCCGCCAGCCGCCCTGCGCGCGCGCTCCTGGAGCTCGCGTTCTAAGTCTGTTGTCTCGCGGGTGCCGTCCGCGAGTCCGCCTGCTCCCCCGTGCAGGTGGCCCGCCAACCGCCAGCCGTCCCGCGTGCGCTCCCGGAGCTCCCTTCTCAGCCTGCTGTCTCAAGCGTGCGGGTCCGCGGTCTGTCCGCTCCCCCTTGCAGGTGGCTACCGCTTCCCGGCGCCCTGACACGGCGGCTCCCTCCCCCTTCTGTTTAGCTTCCGATATCTGTGCGCGGTTTCACGGCTCCCCGCTTCGTACCTCGATACTCAGCGCTGGAGATGTTCATTTGTAGAGATCCAGATGTATCTTCCTGCGTCTCAGGCTGATTCCGTGGATATTCCTGCTGGTCTGGTTACCTATCCAGCTCAACTCAGGGGACCGGCTGAAAAAGGTGTCCCCTACTCCTCCGCCATCTTAACCTCCCCCCCATGAACATGTTTTGCTATAAAATGTACTTTTAAGTCTGTCTCTAAAGGAGACACAATATTTCATTTTAGATAAATTATGCTAGGAACAAGATATAAACTTGTGGAAAGTAGATTTTTTTATTTGTTTTATTTACACCATATCCCCAACAGGTGGCACAGTAACTGCACAAAGTAGGTGCTCATAACTATCTGCTGAATTAATAAATTAGGACAAGGTTAGTGGGGACTATAAGATAATACTAAGAATAAGAAATGGTCCTGGCCATTCAATGAGTATACTTTGCCTTAGAAAGAGAGCCAACAGATATTTAAAGCAAAAGGAGTTCAATCCAGGTTTGGGTTAACACTAAAACACTATTGACATCTGTCCAAATTCTATTCACAATCTTGGGTTCTTACATAAATGTTCTGAATTCTTTTAAAATAGCACAACGGGCATAAGCCCAGAACCATGACAGCTTTGTTTCAACAGAGAGTTGAGATGGCCTGTTTATGAAATATCTTTACCACGAATTTTTCATGCTGGGAAATCAACAAAATACTTACTAATTCAGCTATAATGCTTAACTATGTTATTTGACCAAGAGATTGAAATGGTCCTGGAAAAGCCAGGAGAGAAGTGAGAACTTGGCAAGAAATAGGACCCCATGGAGTCACATAAAAACCCTAAATACTCCGTTATCATCACTATTATATAATATGCTTTCTACTTCACGAAGCAAATTGGCACATAGTATCTAAATTGGTGATCGCGACAACCTTGTCAATCGGAGAAGTACTGAATCGTGTTGGAGGTTTGGAAGTGCTAATGCCAACCTTTCGCAACCTGATCAGTTGAAAATAATAATACTGATAATCATGACCATACCTATCATAGCTAGTACCTAAACAGGACTTACGTATGTGCCAAGTGTGACCTACATGCCTTTACCTGTTAGCTCAGTTACTCCTCCACCCACCACAAGTCTCCAAATGGTAATCGAGGCATCTGCTTTATTCAAGTTGGTTGGCAAATTCACTTTCCACCTGGTAAAAAAAAAAAAAAAGATGCATTTTTTGTCTCTCTCTTCTGCACTGACCCAGGGAGTGACCATGCTGACTCTTCCACCCAGCATCACCTGTAAAGCTGAAACAGAGAGAACTGAGGTGTAGCTGGAACAGGCTCACGTGGTCTGATGGTCTGTTTACTGATAGCCTGAGTGTATGAGCCCCAGCCTTCCCTGCACCCAGGCAGGTCTGTGAGCTGAGGGAGGGGTGGGCACAAATGCCAGGCTTTCCGCAATCTCACACACTCTCTCAAGTTTTTTCAGTAGGTGGAAAATTTGTACTGAAAATGCTGCTGCTTTCTCCTGGGAAGGAAAGCAGCTATCCCCCATGCCTCCATGGGAAACTGCAGTGAAGAAAATGAGTGTTTCAGTCCATCCTACCCCCAGCACCTCCAACAGCCAAATGAGGGAAACTGAGGACCATGTAGGCTTAGTTTCTTCCTCAAAGGCAAGGAACTGGCAAGTAGCAAAGACAAACCTTGAGCCCGAGCATTCTGACCACAGAACGCACATCACATTCACTCTCCACTACACCGGAAACCTTGCACTCCAACAAATTTGATGAATGCTGAAAGGCAAACATTCTAGAAGTCAAAACCCTTGAATGCTCTTCTGGAAATGCTTTCATGCCCTAACCAGATTCTCTTTTTCCCATAATTTCTTGTCAAATGTGCTGAAAACATATCTTTCAAACCATTTCTTTCTTTTTTTTTTAAGATTTTATTTATTTATTTGACAGAGAGAGACAGTCAGCGAGAGAGGGAACACGAGCAGGGGGAGTGGGAGAGGAAGAAGCAGGCTCCTAGTGGAGGAGCCTGATGTGGGGCTCGATCCCAGAATGCCGGGATCACACCCTGAGCCGATGGCAGACGCTTAACGACTGCGCCACCCAGGCACCCCTCAAACCACTTCTTCCTGAGCCAAGTTAAGGGATAGAGTAAATGACAGGAAGGAAAGGAAAAAATTGTAATTATATTTCATCTCACAACAACATATTTAAAATTTGACTCAGTCTGACTTTGGTGTATTTCTATTACTCAAAAATACTCATTATATTGTGTAGCAGGGTAAGACATCTTCTGTTCATAGCGTTAGCAGTTGTGCTAAAAGCACTAATGTTTTGCTTTACTGAATATCAGACTTAAGAACAGATGTTACATTATTCTCTTATTTGTATTTTCATCAGGCTTCATTCAACAGGTATCCCAATATGGAGCTGCTTGTTAGTTTCCTTTCCACTAAATATAGACCCATAATTAATATGTGCTGGGCCATAAAATGCTTACTTACTGTTTACTAACAAGCTCAACTTGCAGAACATGTATACATTCGACTGCATTTTGTGAAAAATAACTCAGAGTCTTGAACTTCCTCGTGGGAGTAGAATTATATCACCTTCCAGCCTGGAAGATAATTTTATATTTTACATGCGTATATTCTGTAACCACTACTGCTGTTTTTTACTATTTGTGATCTTGTAGAGAAGGGAATAAAGTTATATCACTTCCTAGCTGTGATTCTTATAAACAATAAAAAAGTAGCATGAAGGGTACCAATTCTATCAGTTTTCTGATAAGAGCTTCAATTCGTAAGCATGGTGACTGGAAGAATTGGTTTTTCTCTAAGCAGAACTGGAACTGAAATTGGATTGAATCAAGACAATGTCCTCAACACCTTTGCTTCCATTTAGAAGGATATTTTTTTTTATTATTTCTAGGAAAATAAAAAATCGTAGCTTTTCAGATACCAATCTAGGCTAGTTGCTAGTGTTTGATCACTAATCAGTCATAATTCTCTTCTGCTGAGTCTAGACACCACCTCTGAATCCTCAGCCCAGCACTCCATTAGTCAGGACCCATGAGTTGGAGTTTATATGAGGTGAAACTATTTGCGTTTCCTATTACATTTGAAGTACCTCAACTGCGGCAGTTTAAAAAGAAAAAAAAAACAAATATAATCCTATAATATTTACAGAGATATCAGTGCTCTTTCAAATTCTTATTAGTGCTACTAATCCCTATAGACTCTTTCAACACTTTGCAGGAAAATAATGAAATCTAATTAACTATATTCTAGAAGGACAGCTGATCATAGCTTAGCAACTAAAGAGTTCATCAAGGTAAAAAGAAACATAACAAAGTCCCCTATTGAGCATTTGAAAAATGGCACTAGTATAATCAAGGAACTGATTTTTAATTTAATTTAATTTAATTTTAACTTAAATATTCATCAATGGCTGCCATATTGGATAGCACAGCTATATTGAATCTTGTTTTACCTTCACAATAACCTGGTAAAGCAAGTCATCTCCACTAAAAAGAGAAGGAAGTACAGACACATTAAGTGACTTGCCAACATTACAAAACTGGAAGGTGACCAAATGTATACTTGAATCCAGTTCTCAACTGGATTCCAAGTTCTCAACTCTGGGAATCCAAGTTCTCAACTCTTTCTATGGTACCATATCAAGCTCAAGGTAAGTATGAATCAAGAGGGGACAACCCCCAAAACTAGTGATTGTACACAACCCACTAAAAGTTCACAACAGGGAGGGGCGCCTGAGTGGCTCAGTCAGTTAAAAGTTCACGATAGGAAATACACTACAAAGAACTGTCAAAAATCTGAAATCTTATCCTACTTGTAAGCTAACTAAGCATGCCACAGTTTCATGAAAGCTGTCAGAAACAGGAAATTCCTGAGTTAGAGAGTAAGGATTTTATTATAGCAACAGCAGTAGCCAGAGTATTAGCATTTTCTTGTACCAATTTCCCAAGCCCAAACTCACACAGTGTTGCAAAAAGGGTCAGATGACTCTTGCACATGCAGTGAGTACATTACAGATTGCTTACTGAGCTTAGAGAGCCCAAATATTTTATAATGGGCAGTAAGCATCCTGCCCATTACCCCATAAAGAGGCATTATCTTTATCATACGATACAATAAGCATGCCTCCCTTTTCCAAGTTCCACCTTTCAAGACTATTCTCTATGGAAATATCCTTGAAATAGATAGTCTGGAACAAAGGCAATCCCAAGACTTGCATAAATGTGAGAGACCACACACAATATAGATACGTGCAAACCTCCCTCCTGTAGAAAATGCCCTTGGAACTAGTTGGAACAGAGCCAAGTGGTCTGAGCTAGCAATGCTTCCCCAGGTGGAAGCCCAGAAGGAAACCTTACCTTGCACATAGCTTAAATGCTCATTCCTTTGGGTCTGCCACAAAGGCACACTGCATTGCAGAAGAGTTAAAAAGAAAAATGTGTGCACAGCACAGGAAGGAGCCCAGATCTTCTCTGAGGAGCTGCGTGCTTCAGTGGTATCATTCAAGCTGGGTCAAAAAAAGGTCATTTCATTTTTTTTTAAATATGGTAATATAACCTCAAGCACCAGCTCACCTCAATGACAGGCACTTCATAAAGTTCATTTTTATTATTCTCAGCTGAAAAGTAAATAGCACTTCTACAGGTGTCCTTCATATTAAAAGGCTTTATTTGCAGGCAATAGAGACTCTCTGTTGACTAAAACCTTATCCATGCTTCACAGAGCAGATTGTTTTCCCCAACACCTTTCAAAGAGGTATGACCAGTCCATCCTGCACGAAGAAAAACAGTGTGGTAAAAGAGATGATGCAACAAAAGCCAACTGAAAGAGCTCTAGATAGCCAAATGTGGAACAATTTGAGCAAAATCAAAAAATGCAGTATTCGATTATAACCCAAAGAATAAAATAAATAAATATTCATGAGTCCATATTGATAAACAAATAATGTAAATAAGCACCCACAGTACTTTTATAAAGATAATTTTCCCAAAAGTAGAGACTACTGTTTCCTTGGGACTGAATCATAAATGTATAGATGTATATAAATACACATTACTGAATCAGTAAATAAGTGATAGAGGACAGACAAATCTTCCTTCCAGAAGAATTCCAAATAATATATATACATATTCCCACCTCCAGGCGGTGGAACTCAATTACCTACCCTTGAAGGTGGGCTAGACTTAGGGACTCACTTCTAAAAAATAGAGCAGAGAAAGTGAAAAACAGTCCCTTAGCAGTGGAGAGTCCTGGCAAGAGCTGCCTTAACCAAGTGATGAAGGTTAACATTGCCAGTGATGTCACGTGAATACGATGTACTCTGATGTGAGGTTATGAGACAGGCACTTCAACTCTATGGTATTCTTTCCAAATCTCATAACCCCAGTCTAATCCTGAGAAAAACATCAACAAGCCAAGATCAGAAGACATTCTACAAAATACCTAGCCAGTACTCCCCAAGACCTTTGAGGTCATGAAAAACAAGCAGAGTGGGAAATTGTCACAGACCAAAGGAGACTGAGAAAATGTGACAACTAACTACAATGTGGCATCCTGCAGTGAAACAGAAAGAAGGCATTAATGGAAAAGCTAGTTAAATCCAAATAAGTTCTGGAGTTTAGTTAATAGTGATGAATAATGTTGCTTTCTTAGTTTTGATCAATGTACTCTGTAATGTAAGATGTTAATGGGTAAAACTGGGTGGTGGATATACTCTCTGTACTATCTTCACAACTTCCCTATAAATTTAAAATTATACCGAAACAAAAAGTTTATTTAAAAAAATAGATGGTACAAATTTATCTCATTGTGTGCTCTTGCCTGAAGCATGGCAGAGTTCTATAGCTAATGCATTGCCCAATCCAAGAAGCACAGTGAAAGAAGACTTGGGGAAGCTAAATGAGTTCAAAAGACGGGGGTGAAGTAGCAACAATGCACTTCACAATAAAAGGAAAAGCAACATTTGTTCTTCACTGAATAACCTGAGTATTATTTGCGTAGTAATCTGAGAAGCAGAATATATTCTGAACATAATAAAAACTGAGGCTCTCCTTTACAGGTCAGGAAGAGTAATAAGGTAAAAGCCCAAACCAATAAACCAACCAGATTTCAAAGAAACAAAAGTGTGCTGGCTATCCAAAAATGTCTACGTTTAATAGTATAAAAGACTCAAATTAAAAACAAGTTTTAGACAAACCCTTCAAACTTGGGAAATTTCTCTAAATTCTCTTTATAAGTTATCTACGATATTATAATAATATCTGACATTTATATTTTCATTTCCAAAGTAGTAAAACCATTTTGCCAATAAATTGTATCTCCTCCTTGCCACCCAGTTCTCTAAATTACTTCCTTTTCCCACTCAGGCCATCCTCTGCTTTCAATGCTGAAGGTTTCAGCCCCAACCCAAACTCCCCAACCTGCACCCCTCTCCCAAGTCCCAACTCAATCCTATCTCTTGCTTTTGACACATTTTTGGATTCATGTTCTAAATAATAATCCCTTCAAAATGACTGTGAATGGATGGATGGACATCTGGTTCTTTCCATATTTTGGCTATTGTGGACATTGTTGCTATAAACATTGGGGTCCATAGACAGATGAATGGATAAAGAAGATGTGATATGTGTGTGTGTGTGTATATATATATATACACACACACATACACACACACACACACACACACACATAATGGAACATTACTCAGCCACCAAAAAATGAAATCTTACCATTTGCAACGATGCGGATAGACCTAGAGAGTATTATGCTAAGCAAAGTAAGTCAATCAGAGAAAGACAATTACCATGTATTTCACTCATATGTGGAATTTAAGAAACAAAACAGATGAACATAAAGGAATGGAGGGGAAAATAAAATGAGACAAAAACAAGGAGATAAACCATAAGAGAGCCTTAGCTATAGGAAACAAACTGAGGGTTGCTGGACGGGAGGTGGGAGGGGTGATGGAGTAACTGGGAGATGGGCATTAAGGAGGGTATTGAAGTAATGAGCCCTGGATGTTATATGAAACTGATGAATCACTAAACTCTACCTCTGAAACTAACACTATACTATATGTTAATTGATTTTAACTTTATTTTTTTAATTTAATTTTATTTTTTTAATAATTTTTATTATGTTAGTCACCATACAGTACATGCTTAGTTTTTGATGTAGTGTTCCATGATTCATTATTTGCGTATAACACCCAGTGCTCCATGCAATGTGTGCCCTCCTTAATACCCATCACTGGGCTATCCCAATCCCCCACCCCCCTCCCCTCTGAAGCCCTCAGTTTGTTTCCCAGAGTCCACAGTCTCTCATGGTTCATTCCCCTTTCTGTTAACCCCCCCTTCATTCTTCCCTTCCTTCTCCTACCGATCTCCCTGCTACTTACGTTCCATAAGTGAGTGAAACCATATAATTGTATTTCTCTGCTTGACTTTGACTTTGAATGAATGGGAGTGACTTAATGGGTTAAAAAAGGCTTATGTTTCCTTTCCACATAAACTTTATGTAGATAAGGAAAACTACCTTGTTCTTTTTCTCCTCATCTTTGCATAGAAGCATACAATTGTGTTTCCAAAAGATGCAAGAAAGGCATGCTCATAACTTATAATACATGTGGTATGAACTTTCTTAAAAACAGCCCTTAAAGTCAAATTTAACTATGACTGTTTACAAAGAAACTGTGTTAGGGAGACTGACAAATGCATAATATTTTGATCAATATATATGAGACATTTTGTTTCATCACTTTCATTGTTGAAGAATACATTTTATTTTTTTAATATTTATTTATTTGAGAGAGAGAGCATGGGTGAGCTGGTGGGAGGGGCAGAGGGAGAGGGAAACAAGCAGACTCCCCACTGAGCAGGGAACCTGATGCAGGGGCTCCATCCCAGGACCCTGAGATCATGACCGGAGCCGAAATCAAGAGTTGGATGTTCAACTGACTGAGCCACCCAGGCACCCCAGCTGAAGAATACATTTTAAAGGGATGGATTAAATATTCAAGGACACAAACACAAGTAAATACCTCTTAGTTCAATATGAAGATAACAAATCCATCAGTATATCTACATGTGATCATGCTCAGCAAACAACAGACTGAACAAATATTTACTGAGTACCTCTCAGGTGTCAGGAAATGTGCCAACACTGTGGCAAATGCTGTCTCATTCCATTTTTTCTATAAATATATAAGGTCAAGATAAGTATTCTCACTTTTCACATTGTAAAACCAAGTATCCAAAGATTAAATCACCCAAGAATATGTTACTTACAGTAAATAATTAGTTCCTTTAACTGATAAACCCCAAAATATCAGTGGTTTAACACAATAAAATGCTATCTCATTCATATCACTGTCTAATGCAAGTCAGAAGGGGAAGGAGGGATATTCTGCCCCACCTGGTCATTCAGAGACCCCCAGGATATTTCCATCTGTCCACTAGTGGATGGAGATTGAGAGCAAGGATAGTACATTAAAAGTTTTTGTAGACCAGGCCTAGAATTGGCACATACCACTATATGCTCATATTCCATTCCCCAAAAATGATCCCTCTTCCATTAATTGGGAAAGAATGAATGCTTTCTCCCTAAGATAGGGAATAAGCTCAAGAAGTATGCTCTCACTACTGATAACAAGCATAGTACTGGAAGGTCTAGCTACTTCAATAAGGCAAGAAAAGTCATACGGGTAAGAAAGAAGAAAGGAAAGTGTTCCTGTTTACAAATGACATGATCATCTATGTAGAACACTCTGGAATCTACCCAAAAAATCCTGTAACTAATAAGTGAGTTAAGCAAGATCAAAACACAAAATCAGCCACATTTCTGTATCCTAAAAATAAACGTGCCAAAACTGAAACTACAGACACAATGCCATTTACAATCACTCCAAACACACACACACACACACACAAACACACACACAAAAAAAAACCCACAAAAAAAAAACTCACCTAATATGACACTTAGGTATAAAGCTATCATCACATGTGCAGGACTTGTATGCTGAAAATCACAAAATGCTAAAGAAAGAAACAAAAGGAGACTTGAATAAATACAAAGTAAATACAAAGATGGTAGAATTAAAAGCAAGCACATCAATAATTATACTATGTATAAATAATCTACATATCCTAATTAAAAGGCAGAGAAAGTCAAACTGGACAAAAATGCAAGACCCAACTAGAGGCTGTCCATAAGAAACCCATTTAAGATAAAAACACAGATAGGTTAAAAGTAAAAGGATAGAAAAAGACATACCATGCAAACATTAGTTAAAAGAAAGCTGGAGTGATTATATTAATATCATACAAAGTAAATATCAGAACACAGAACATCAGGGACACACAGAGATATTATATAATGACATAACAGTCAATTCATCAAGAAGACATAGAATTCTAAATGAGTATACACCTAATAACTGAGTTTCCAAATACATGAATCAAAAATTGATCTAACCAAAGGGGGAGATTGGCATATCTAAAATTATAGTTAGAGATTTTAACACCCTTCTCTCAACAATTGGTAGGACAAGTTGACAAAACATTGGTAAAGGCATAGAAAATTTGAACAATAATGTTAAGCAAGTTACATGGAACAATCACAGAAACTACGTTCTCTTTAAACATACATGTAACATCACCAAGATAGACTACAAACTAAGCCATAAAATAAGTCTTAATAAATTTCAAGTAATTGAAGTCATACAGACTGTTTTATGAGCCTGGGTATGATGATATTAAAAGTCAGTTTTAAAGAATACATATGAATGAAGCATGAGAGACTATGGACTCTGAGAAACAAACTGAGGGCCTCAGAGGGGAGGGGGTGGGAGAATGGGATAGACTGGTGATGGGTAGTAAGGAGGGCACGTATTGCATGGTGCACTGGGTGTTATACACAACTAATGGAGCATCGAACTTTATACATCAGAAACCAGGGATGTACTTACTGTATGGTGACTAACATAATATAATAAAAAAACATTTAAAAAAATTAAGAAAGAATACATGAAATCCTCAAATATTTTTGGAGTGAAGAAATGGACTCCTAAGTGTTACATAAATCAAATAAGAAACCATGAAGGAATTAGAAAATATTTCTGACTGAATGATAATGAAAATACAAATACTAAATTTGTAGGATGTGGCTAAAATAGGACTTAGAGCAAAATTTATAATTCTAAATGCTTATGTTGTTGGTGAAAAAAAGTTTTAAACTAATTATCTTAGCTTCTACGTTAAGAGACTAGAAAAAGAAGAGTGAGTTAAGCCAAAGTAAATAAAGGAAGGAAATAATAAATATAAAACCTGAAAATAATTAAATAAAGAACAGATAATAGAGGAAATCAAGTCATTCAGAAGCTGATTCTTTGTAACGATTAACAACATTGAAAAATCCTTACCTAGACTGATCAAGAGGAAAAAATAAAATTACCAATATCAAGAATGAAAAAGAGAATACCACATAGATATTACAGGCATTAAAATGATATGAAAGGAATATTTTGACTAACTTTATGACCATGAATTTGACAACCTAGATTAAATGAACAAATTCTTTAAAGGACATAAATTACCAAAAGTGATACAACAATAAAGAGAAATTCTAAAAAACCCCAATATATGGTACTTCGGTGGTGGTGTTCTTGATGGGTTTTTAAAAAATTATTATGTAAGTACAGTAAAGAAACTGAATTTACAGTTAAAAATCTCCCCACAGGGGGCGTCTGAATGGCACAGTTGCTTAAGCTTCTAAATCGGTTTGATCTCAGGGTTATGAGATCGAGCTACATCAGGCTTTGCACTCAGCACAGAGTCTGCTTAAGACTGTCTCCCTCGAGGTCACAACCAACACCAATAAATGGAAGGATTATTAGAAACTTTTATCAACAGCTTTATGCCAATAAATTAAGCAATCTGGAAGAGATGGAGGCCTTCCTGGAAAGCTATAAACTACCAAGACTGAAACAGGAAGAAATTGATTTCTTAAACAGGCCAATTAACTATGAAGAGATTGAAATAGTGATAAAAAACCTTCCTAAAAAAAAAAAAAAAAAAGCCAGGCTCGGACGGTTTTCCTGGGGAATTCTACCAAACTTTCAAAGAAGAAATAATACCTATTCTCCTAAAGCTATTTCAAAAAATAGAAACAGAAGGAAAGCTACCAAACTCATTCTATGAGGCCAATATTACCTTGATCCCCAAACCAGGCAAAGACCCCCTCAAAAAGGAGAATTACAGACCGATTTCCCTAATGAATATGGATGCCAAAATTCTCAACAAGATCCTGGCTAATAGAATCCAACAGTACATTAAAAGGACTATCCATCATGAACAAGTGGGATTCATTCCTGGGATGCAAGCGTGGTTCAACATTCGCAAATCGATCAGTGTGATACATCATATCAACAAGAAAAGACTCAGGAACCATATGATCCTCTCAATTGNCTATCCATCATGAACAAGTGGGATTCATTCCTGGGATGCAAGCGTGGTTCAACATTCGCAAATCGATCAGTGTGATACATCATATCAACAAGAAAAGACTCAGGAACCATATGATCCTCTCAATTGATGCAGAAAAAGCATTTGACAAAATACAGCATCCTTTNGAAAAAAGCATTTGACAAAATACAGCATCTTTTCCTGATTAAAACCCTTCAGGTGTAGGGATAGAGGGTACATTTCTCAATCTCATAAAAACCATCTATGAAAAGCCTACAGCAAATATCATT
>NC_048227.1:39268057-39294606 GCF_002007445.2 Ailuropoda melanoleuca
AGTGTTTATAAAACCGTACGTTATTTTAAGAAGGTAAAGGAACCCAAGACAATTGGAATTGGATCATTTCCTGAGTATGGCTACAGCTTTTTTTCCCTTCCCCCAGTGTAATCCCTTAAATTGCTCAAAGAATTCTACTTCCCTGGTGCCCCCAGCCCCACGGACTCCCAGCCTCTTCCATTATTGCCTTGCTGCTTCCTCTTTTACATTTCACTCACTCCAGAAATGCTCTGGGCCCCAATATAAAGGATACAGAATGTAGCAGTAAAAAACAAAACAAAACAAAACAAAACAAAACTGCAAGTAGTCCAGTGCAAAAAGACAATCTCTCACCCTAAAAAGAAAACAAGCTTGACCCCACATCTCCCTCCACAGCTACCTTATTTCTCTGCTCCCCTTTGCAGCAAAACTGTTGAAGTACTTGTTCTTATTCAGTGCTTCCATTTCCTTTCTTCTCATTCTTTCTTGAAACCACTACCTTCAGCCTTCACTCTCCACCACTGCACCAAACGGGTCTTGTGAAGGTCACTGGTGTCATCCACATTCCCCAGCCCAACGGTCGAGTCCTCACCACCCACCACCTGTCAGCAGCACTTATACAACTGATCACCCTTACTTCATACACTCTTTTCACCTGGTCTTGGGATGGAATTATCTCTCATCGTTCTTCTGCACCTGAATAAGCTGTTCTCCTCTGCCTTGCTGGTTCCTCCTTTTCTTCCTGATCCTTGATTAATGAAGAGCTCCAGCACCCAGTCCTCAGACTTGTTCAATCTAAAATTGCTCCCCAGGTCATCTCACCCAGCTATTCAAAAGATTATGCTCCACATGGTGTTATGGAACACACTTCAAGATATATTTTTAAGTGAAAAAAGATAAAAGATGGCAAGCTGGTTGTGTGCAGGAATTTGGAGTGACCAACGACATAAAGATACAAAACTTAACTCCTATTCTGGAAGGCTTGGGCACAGAATAAACCAGGAAGACACATTAAAGACCTGACAGTGTAGCCCCAACCAGTAATGTTTTTGCTAATTTAACTGGAGGCAGTTAAAAAGATGAATCAGACATACATCCCATCCTCCAGAAATGTACAGTTAGTTGGGGGCAAGGGGATGAAAAATAAATAGGGACAGAGTAAGGAAGAAAATGGTGCCACCAGAGAAATGAGAATTAGGATGTATGGGAGCTCAGAAATAAAGCAGCTTTTGAAAGCTTGATGAAGCTGAATTATTTGATTTTTTTTTACTTCATGTTTTTAAAATAACATTTCCTAATTATCTCTATTATCAAACTAAAACTTCTAAAGTTTTCTGTCTCTTATCCATGCTACTCTCTAAATTCTCAATCTTCCAATCAGAGTGGAAAAGCCTTTTTATTTAGAACTACTTTTCTGGGGTGCTTGGGTAGCTCAGCTGGTTAACCATCTGACTCTTGATCTCAGCTCAGGTCTTGGTCTGTGAGTTCCAGCCCTGCACTGGGCTCCACATTGGGCTCCACGCTGGGCATGGAGCCTACTTTAAAAAAAAAAAAAAGAATTACTCTTCCAACAAACCTCAAGAACCCAAGAAAAACATAACTTAGGATCAATGTTTGAAGGAAAAAAAAAGAACTCTATTTCATGTAATTAAGGAGAAAGGGATCAAAATAGAAAAATAAACATGTTGGCCACAGGGAGAAATGTAGAGCGTTGCCCCAACCTAATAGATGGCTCAGGTGTAACCCAGGTCTCTCTGATTCCAAAGCCCATACACTTCCAATGCTACAGTTTATCTCAGATATAAATCAAGTCTTAACTGACTATAAAAGAAGGGAAAATAACCAGGGGAGAAGAAAACATTTAATTTAAGAGAAAGAATGTATTGTTGGTGGATCAAGTCCCATAGAAGAAGTAGGGAAACATGAATTTCAAGAGGGTACATCTGCAGAAATGCTATAAAAGCATAAGGAAAACAGAGGGGCAGAATGATTCTCATTTCACTGCAGAAAGATAAAGACTGTTCTAAAAACAACTGCCCCATTTTAGGGGCACCTGGGTGGCTCAGTCGTTAAGCGTCTGCCTTCGGCTCAGGGCGTGATCCCTGCGTTCTGGGATCTAGCCCCGCATCGGGCTCCTCCACTGGGAGCCTGCTTCTTCCTTTCCCACTCCCCCTGCTGTGTTCCCTCCCTCGCTGGCTGTCTCTCTCTCTGTCAAATAAATAAATAAAATCTTTAAAAAATAAATAAATAAATAAATAAATAAATAAATAAATAAATAAATAAAAACAATTGCCCCATTTTTGGCCTCTAGTGAAATCATTTTCTTTTATTTTCTATATCTAAAGAATAAATGGTAACCATCTCCCAGTCTTGATTTTTGCCCAATGGGCAGACGAAATTAAGTCCAGAGCTAGACAGATCTCACTCTGGCTGGAGATTTTTATTCCTGCCCCCTGACTTCCAGTCCCCAGGCCCCCCAGACTCTCACCCAGTACGTCCTCCATTTCATACTTGCCTCACCTGCTCCTGCCCTCATTAAAGAACGTCTGTTAAGCCTAATCCACACCAATCTATGTCCCTCCTTATAACAGCCAAAATGCCAGTTGTCTTTGAAGTTTTCCTGGACCTAATCCCACAGAGACAAATCAGAGGATTTGATCGATGTCCTGACCAGCAGCCATTGGCTGTGAATATTCCTATGTGGATTTTGATTGATATTTGGGTTTACAGTAGTCCCCCCTCCTCCGCAGAAGATGCATTCCAAGACTGAATACCTGAAACCACAGAGAGTACCGAACCCTATGTGCAGTACAGTTTCTCCTATACTTACAAACCTATGAAAAAGTTTATCAGTTAGATACAATCGAAGATTAACAACAATAACTAATAAAAAATAAAACGATTATAACAGCACACAATAGTGGCGCCGGGGTGGCTCAGTCAGTTAAGCACCAGCCTTCCCGTCAGGATCCCAGGACTCTGCTCAGCGGGGATTCTGTTTCTGCCGCTCCCTCTGCCCCTCCCCCACACTCGCGCTCCGTCTCTTGCTTTCGCTCTCTCAAATAAATAAATAAAAATCTTTGAAAAAACAGTATACTATAATAAATATTATGTGGTGAATGTGGTCTCTCAAAATATTTCATTGTGCCGTACTCACCTCTCTTGTGGTGATTTGAGATGATAAAACGCCTACTGAGGGCATGAAGCGAGGCGACTGACGCAGGTTTTGCGAGGTAGAGTTAGGTTACTATTGATCTTCTGAGGATTCGTCAGAAAGAGGACCATGGGCTTGCAGACCTGGTAAGTGAAAGTGCGGAAAGCGAAACTACAGATAAGGGGGACTCGAACCTTTTCTTTTTTTAATTCCTTAAAACTATGCGTTCAATAAATGTCACTATCTCACTGATTGCCCAGTTTAATCACAGCTATCCAGAGACAGACAGATGATAGGTGGTAGGTAGACAGACAGATGATAGATAGATGATAGAAAGAAAGAAATGAGAAAGAAGGAAAGAAAGAAATTGAAAGAACACAAATGTTAACCAAAACTAAACACATTTTTTTTCTAATGTGGAGTTCTTTGAGCTTGGTGATGATGCTGTTTCACAGTCAATTTACTGTATGACTCTGAGAACAATTTGCCATAAACATCAAAGTAATGTTATATGCTTTTTTCTCTCTCTTGTCTCCAAAGAAATGCACAGTGGGATATGTAAAATATCAGAAATAATTAGACAAAATCGCACAATTTCATTGTGACACTAAAATATCTTTGGAGTTGAGCATTTGCTATGAAATTTTAAAACTGCTTTGAAGTCTGCTTATTATAAACAATATAATTTTTTTCTTTAATGTCCCAGAATTTCTTTTTTTTTGTAATAATATATTTTATTTACTCTGATATATCCACAATATTGTTTTAACTGGTAGCCAATATTAAAAAATATTGATATATCTCATATTCATTTTTTTATTAAGTCCTAAAATCTTTTATGTATTTTACCACTCATCTCAATTCAGACTAGTCACGTTTCAAATGCTCAATAGCCACATGTGACTAGTGGCTGTTAAATTGTATAGTGCAACCCTAGGCATTCCATCACACTTGTCACCTTGTAGTAGCAAGATGGCTGCTGCAGCTCCAGACACCACATCTGCTTCCAAGTCCAGAAGAAGGTAGAAGGTACTGCTTTAGCTACAAACATTGCCTTATCATGTGGACAAAAGTGTTCCCAGAAACCCCATTAAAACCCCATGAGGGCAGGAGTTGTTTTCTATACTTGGCTGATTCCCCAGGACCTAGATTAATGCCTGACAAATGGTAGGTATTTGTCACAGGTTAGATCTTCAAAAACAGATGCTTAGAAGGTGTTCGGAATATAAGGTGTTCATTAGCAATCAATGCCTGTGAAAAGAATGGGAGAGGAAGCAGGATTGGACAGAAGACTGAGCCCAAGAGAACCAAATGCCTGCAGGTTCAAGCCATTGGTCATTTCCTACTTGGCCTTTCAGCAAATGAGTTTTGCAAAAGACAAAGGGTGGGAAGCCACAGT
Organism: Ailuropoda melanoleuca; assembly: GCF_002007445.2. Lineage (NCBI taxonomy): Eukaryota > Metazoa > Chordata > Mammalia > Carnivora > Ursidae > Ailuropoda > Ailuropoda melanoleuca. The sequence continues at coordinate 39,272,590 of NC_048227.1, forward strand.
TCTCTACATAACAAATTCCAGAATTTCTAAAGTATGATGCAAGGTGAATATATGTTTTCAAATAAAAAGTAATTTATGTACAGATGTATATATATATTAATAAATATAAATAAGAAAGTAATTCAGGTGGCAAGATAGACTTTAAAGTTGGTAATGTCTTCACGAGAAAGAGTTTGGGTACTTAACTTTTTTACAAGTATCTTTTTGGTAGCTATACTTGTGGTTAGCACAGCATAAGGATTAGACTTGTGAGTCACTATGTTGTCTACCTGAAATTAATGTAACATTGTGTGTCAGTAAATGTCAATTTTAAAAAAATATCTCTTGAAGAATAATGTAAAAATGAACTTTATACCCAGAGATAAAAAAGAAAATCATACCAAAAATGGTAAAGAATTTATAAGTACTGAAATACGATAACATTTTCCAGGGGGAAAAAATACGACTTTTTCATTCATTAACCAGTAGCATACTATCTTCCAGGAACCCTCAGAAGAAATGCTGTGGTGCTTCCTTTTACCCATGCAAAATGGAACATAAGAAACTACGTAGCTGAAGAAACTACAGTCTTTTATAAATGAGAGGCATTGAAGTCTAAGTCATTTCCAGCTGAGGGAAAATCACCAACAGCTTCTCCACAGTGTAGATCGAAACAGGGAAAACATGAATATCACTAACTGTACCCCAGAAGCCAGTGTGGCTGCGAGACCCAAGACCATCACTGAGAAGATGCTCATTTCCATGACTCTGGTGGTCATCACCACCCTGACTATGTTGCTGAACTTGGCCGTGATCACGGCTATCTGTACCACCAAGAAGCTCCACCAGCCTGCCAACTACCTGATCTGCTCCCTGGCTGTGACAGATCTCCTGGTAGCGGTGCTCGTCATGCCCCTGAGCATCATGTACATTGTCATGGACAGCTGGAAACTAGGGTACTTCATCTGCGAGGTGTGGCTGAGTGTGGACATGACCTGCTGCACCTGTTCCATCCTCCACCTCTGTGTGATTGCTCTCGACAGGTACTGGGCCATCACCAATGCTATTGAATACGCCAGGAAGAGGACGGCCAAGAGGGCCGGGCTGATGATCCTCACCGTTTGGACTATCTCCATCTTCATCTCCATGCCCCCTCTGTTCTGGAGGAGCCACCGCCAGCTCAGCCCACCTCCTAGCCAGTGCACCATCCAGCATGACCATGTCATCTACACCATCTACTCCACACTCGGGGCATTTTATATCCCCTTGACTTTGATACTTATTCTGTATTACCGAATCTACCACGCGGCCAAGAGCCTCTACCAGAAAAGAGGATCGAGCCGGCACTTAAGCAACAGAAGCACGGATAGCCAAAATTCTTTTGCGAGTTGTAAACTGACACAGACTTTCTGTGTGTCTGATTTGTCCACCTCAGACCCTACCACAGAGTTTGAAAAGATCCACACCTCTATCAGGATCCCTTCCTTCGATAATGATCTAGACCACCCCAGAGAACGTCAGCAGATCTCTAGCACCAGGGAGCGTAAGGCAGCACGCATCCTGGGGCTGATTTTGGGGGCATTCATTTTGTCGTGGCTGCCATTTTTCATCAAAGAGTTGATTGTAGGTCTGAGCATCTACACAGTGTCCTCTGAAGTGGCTGATTTTTTGACGTGGCTTGGTTACGTGAATTCTCTGATCAACCCTCTGCTCTACACTAGTTTCAATGAAGACTTTAAGCTGGCTTTTAAAAAGCTAATTAAGTGCCGAGAACACACTTAGATGGCAAAGAGCCAAAAGGCGTTGTTTTTACCAGCCTGTGAGTGGACAGAGGGAAGGGGTTCAACTTATTAATTCTTGAACACAGTTGGTTCAGAAAAGATTGTAAGGCAGTGTGGTCTTTTTGTTTGTTCGTTTGTTCCATTTTGTTTGAGGTTTGTTATCTGGTGTGCCGTTTTCTACCTCTGGTTTTATTTGTGGTACATGATTTCAAATAAACATCCTATAAAGACAGAAATTTCATAGAAGTAATAACAAGGTGAAATAGTAACTACTTTTTTTTTAGCCATTTCAGTTAATCCTGCAATTAAAGAATGCCAAAATAAATCTTCATTTGCAGAATTTCTTATTACTTATAAATCAAATACCGGATAACTTGCCCTCGTGTGGCATTACATCTGAGGTCGTGGCTCCATATATGTGCAAATTTTAGTGGGGATTGCATGACTACATAAAGCATTAATAACAAAAAAAAAGTGGTGCACTGTCATCTGCTTGCAGACCTGAGCTAAAATCATTTACTGTGACTACATAGCCCACTCCTTTTAGGCACAAATAGTACAGCTGACGTGTCCTTTATAGTTCATGATTAAATATGCTTCTTCATTCTTTAAAAAGAACCTGGAATGAATACTCTGGCACTTTCCTAGGTCTTTGACTATGAATATGAAACATAAACAAAGACAAGATAATCTAAATCTCTTTTGGTCCATATGTTGCTTTATTACCTGACAGGCACATTGGACCTCCTCCCATTCTGAGAAGTGTCCCACCGAGCCTTGCACACACTCCTTCACTCTAGCAGGATTCGGGTGGGAGTACAAGCAGCTTAACAGGGTGGAGCGATCAAATGAAGGAATATTTTATCTGAGAAACTTTGTTGGAGAATGTTACTCATTAAATTCCCAGTTGTGTACCTGGAAAAACAATTAGAAGTTGAAAATCTGTGTTTACCACAAAGCCCACTCATCGAGGAAATGAGCATGAAATTGTGGACCCTGGGATTTCAGTGGCTTCCAAGCCAGACTGCACCCTGGGGCTAGGAGGTCACAGATGGGACCTGAGGCCACAAGCACCTTTCCTGACCTGGGGTGACTACTCTAGTCACATGGAGGAGCTTACGACTAAGCCAAGAGTGATGACAGAAGGGAACAAAAGTCTTTAAATTCATGTACGCTGTCAAGTCAGTGACTATTTTACACCTCTTCTCCTCGTCTCATCTACAGCTTCTCCCCATCACTCTCCACAGGTCATCTCTCTTCTTTGTTTGCTGAGAAGACATGAATTTGCTCCCTCTCCACCTCCATGTTTTAGCCTTTAATTTATGTCCTCTAATTTTTTCTGTAATCTTGCACATTTCTCCTTACCCCGAACTCCTCTCCCCCACTGCCCCCCTCCTCTCTCTGCCCCCCCTCTCTTCCTCCCTTCCCCACTCCTTCCTTCTACCCTCTTCCTCTCCTCACTCTTCTTTAATCTCACCTCTCAGTTTGCTCAAGTCTCTCGGACCCTGGTGTACACTTCCTCTGGCCCTCCTTCCCGCTCAAGTGCCTGCTTCATTTCTCTCCTGGCTCTCCCACCTGAGTTTCTCCACTCATCAATCCTTCATTCTGCTCACCTCTCACCTTCCACTGACTTTCCTGTCCTTTGCCATCTGAGTATGCCCCTCCTAGCTCTCCTGAAACAGATCTCCCAAAGGTCTTTGGTGACTTGCCAGTAGGCAAATATAACGACCTTCCCTCTGTCCTTATCTACTTCCCAATCTGTCAGTTAAAATAGCTAAGCCTCCCTTTCTCGGTTAAGCCCGTGACTTCCAAAATGCTTTACTCCCCTGATTCCACAACCACCTCTTCATTCTTTGTCTCCTTTTCTTCCTCCTGGGGCATTGTCCTCAGCTCTTACCTCCAGTATGTCCATACTCCGTCCCATCCCATCACATGCCTGTGGCTTTTCAATTTGTGTCTTTAGTCCTGATCTTTGTCCTTCTCAAACTCCAGACCCAGGAATTACATCCAGTGAACATCTCCCTATGAATAGTCTATTGGTTCCTCAGACACAGCTTTTCCAAACTGAACTCACAATCATTTTCCTACATTCAAACCTTCTCCTCCTTCCACGTTCCCAGTCTCAGCTAACAGGATTACCATGCTTTTTATCATTCCTATTAGAAAAATGTGAGATCCTCTCTTTCTGGCTTGTCTCAAGCATCTAGATATTCTTAAAATCTTATCCATTTATCTCTACAGAAATATTTGAATATGCCCCTTCTTCTCCAATAATTTGGTCCCCTCATCCATTCCAAATCTTCTTATCTGATCTACATACCTCTGGAGTCCTTCACCTGCAACTCTGCCCCTACGCACCTGCATACCCATCAGATGCATCGTCTAGAACAGTGGTTTTCAGAGTGGCAGCTCCCAGCCAGCTGCATTAGCATCACCTGGGAAGTTGTGACAAATGCAGTGTCTAGGGCCCCACTGAAGACATACTGAATCACAAATTCGGAGAGTAAAGCTTCTGTTTTGATAAGCCCTCTAGGAGATTCTGGCTTGAGAATCACTATCCTCAAGCATACCACTGGTTTTTGATTATAGTACTCATAATCCTTTACTATTTTTCAATCAGTTTCAAATAAATTAAGAATCCTTAGTATAATATTCAAGGCTCTTTCATTTTGTGACTTTAAACTACCTTCCCAGAGTTGTGTCTCATCACTTCTTCTCACCCACCTCATCCTCCAGAAAAGTCTGGATATTTTCTGGGTTTTCTGAGCTCCCCTAACAGTTGATCCCACTGCTTCAGAAACCTGACCCCATGGCTTTCCATTCTTCTTCTGCCAATTCTTCATTCAATCTTGCAGCTCAAATGCAATCTCTTCTGAGATGCTTCTTCCTTCTCTATCACTATGAAAGTCCTCTCACCCCGCTCTATGCTCCCATAGAACCCCATTTCTATGGCTATTATAATATGCACCCTATCTTATAGTACATTTGTTTGTGTATATCGGGTGTCTGCCCTAATAGATTGTGAGCTCCCTGAGGGCAGGAACCATGTCTGTTTCATCTCTGTATTCCTAGGGACTCCTGCAGTGTTTTGCACAAAGTAGGTACTCAATAAATATCTGTTAATGTGAATGAATTATGTTCCTGGAAGAGAAAATGTAAATGTACCATCTTCTTCCAGTGAGAAAACCAAACTTCTAAAATCCCATGGTGCAATACTGCCTTTTTTTTTCTCCCAAAACTTACCCTACCACTTCCCAACCTTGTTCCAAAAACTGCTAGAAAAAGCTTCCACATGGAAAGAAAAAGGATTGCCTGTTGAATATAAATGAATATCTTTATTCTGTAAGATTCAAGATAAGCTGCTTTCAAAGAAGGGGCTCCCAAATATAGTAGTTCACACAAGATAGTTTCTTTCTCCCTCACATGACAGTAAAGAGGTAGGAGGGCAGCCCTGAGTGAGTAGGAGACTCTGCTCCCAACACTATCCAGGACAAGACGGTTCTGCCTTCCTCCCAGGGCTTGTTCTCATCTGCATGGCCAAAGCTGACTTACCATCACATCCACATTCCAGTCCACAGAAAGTAAGAGAGAGAAGTAGAGAGCAGTTTCCTTTTAAGGAAGTTATGTGGATCACACAACTTCTGCTTGTACTCCCTTGGCAATAATTGGTCACACGGCTACACCAATTTGTAAAAGAGGAGAGTAAATCTCCAGCTGGGCAGCCATGTGCCTTGCCAAAACTGAGGACATTATAATAACAGGAAGAAAGCAGGAATGAATACAAGGGAACAATGAACAGTCCACCTCAAAGGGAGATTGCTTTCTGTATGTACAACTCCTACATCTCAGGCAAGTCAATTTGCTACCCAGCTCCTGGTGTCTATGTATGAGGATGTTGAGATTTAAATTTTGGGTGACTGGACTGAGATTGTGTGTATGCTGAAAATTCAGGATTTGTCATGATTCTATCTCTACTATCTAGAAATTATATGAGCAACTCACTTGCTTTCCTATCATCTTCCACATATCATCATTGAAAATTCTTGGCAATTTTAAGCATTTTAAAATGTTAAGAGTCTAAGTAAATAAACAACACAAAGCAGATGTATGAGTAATTTTCACTTACTCATTTCTACTAACACATTTCTAATTTACTAGGTAAGTCCTAATTAAATGCAACTCTCTCACACCCACCTTTGCCCTTCGCAAAGAAGAATCTGTATCTATTTCCTAGTATAAATCAAACCCATGGGGGGCGGGGGGGATCTGTTGTTTGCTTTACTCATTTAACCGGTAGTGCTAGCTGGTATTGATCGCCATTGTTACTTTCAATTAAATGCAAAAGAGTAAAGTAATGGTTCCTTCCAATATGGTCAGTTTTTCTAGTGTAAACATTAAAGGATTAAAAGTAAACCCCTGGAGTAACATTTCAAACACCCCCATTAACCAATAAATTAGGACTTCCTGATTTGTGTACTTGGTAAAAGAATTCTTGGATATAAGTCACTCCCTTGGAGACCTGGTAGGTGTTTGGTTATAACTGGTAGCAGCAATAAGAACCCCTATGAGCATTGCTACCACTACCTGCTTGGATAACTGTATAGCCTCCTATACTTAAAAATTTCAGTTTGCAAACCCTGATAGGTAGGTACAAGGGAAATTCCAGAGTGAGGTTCAGCAACTATTCTGGCTACCAGCACAAGACATCCAACATTGTACTGGTCTCAATCCACTATGTGTTTGCTATGTTTGCTTAGTTTTTAAGGTCTTCTATACACAACAACTTCTAACTCCATATGTACAGTGTTTGCAAACACAATAAGAGCATCAGAAAAATTAGTGTAAAAAAAATATGACTTCAAAGGAAATACAAGCCAAGGCAATTTTTTAAATTAAAAGTGCCTCATGGAACATTACCTCAAAAAATAAGGATACACTGTATGGTGACTAACATAGCATAATAAAAAATTATTATTAAAAAAAGGACTCCAAAAATTAATTAATTAATTAACGTGCTAATTAATTAATTAAAAATGCTGAGAAAACAACAAGAATTGCCTATGAGAATGGGATCAAATCTTGTTCGGTTTTCAAGGACAACCGTATGCAACACATGAAAAAGCAGTGTACCTAAATTATTAATTATAATCAGCAGGAAATAAGGAAAAGTGATTAATGAGATGAGAAAATGTCTGAGCACCACACAGTAGTTCTAAAAGTTGTTTGGAAGTGTATATGGGCATGTCTAGTTATCTCAATAGAGAACACTAATGGTATGTTGTAGTAGGAGACACAGAGGCTAAATTCTGTGACTGAAAAAAAAAGAAAAACAGTCCCACTCAATAAAGAATCACCAAGCCCAAAATACCAATATCACTAACCTGCTAAGAAACTCAGGAGTACCAGCATCGACATGGGATGCTCCGAAGCCTAATGTTAATTCAGGTGTTGGCTAGGGACTATTTGAGAATTTAGAAGACTAAGCATTGCAAAAGTGCTGCTATGAACTTTTATTGCAAGCCATGAAGGTTACAGAGGTTCAAGGCCAATGTGAATCTGTCCAATATCGAAATGAGGGTCAGGTCAACAAATATAGACAGCACATTGGTTAGAAAGTCTCCCATGACATTGGCAGAGATCATTAAGAAAAGGGACACAATAAAATATCTATCAGCAAGGAAGAGGTAATGGTGCTTCAGAGCATTGACTCAGGTCCTTATTTGATGAAAAGGCTTTCAGAGGCTAAATATGGTCTCACCTAAGTCACTTCAGAGTTAGAATTAAAAGAGAATCTCAAGCACCTGTCACTAGATGGAGGAGATATTTAAAAAGGTAGGAAGGATGACATTGTATGTTCCTGGGACCCTTAAATTATCCCAGGGCCTCCTTTCTCCCCTTAAACCCCACCTTGGAGAATACACAGTAGGTTTCAGCCTTGCCACAAAAATGGTTTGAAATTATTTCCTTAAGAATAGAAGAGAATCACTAAGAGAAAGAGAATTGTTTCAGAAAAGTAACCTGTCAGCTCCTGGAAGCTCCTAGCACCTAACACAGGGGAGGTGCATGGTGGCATTCAGTTTATATAACTTACATGTCTGCTGAATTTAATTGAAATGAACACATTGATTACAGACCTCAAGAAATTTGAAAGTAGAACTATGTTGTGGTTAAGAAGGAAACGTTCTCATATGGAGTTGTCAAATATTTATTTTTTTTTTTAAGGAAAGGGGGCACCAGGACAATGATGATACAAAAGAAACAGCAATGGGAGGAGTTGGGAGATAATATCAGCAGAGTTTTAGGCAATAAGAAAACACTGACCATCTGCTACAAGTTTGAGTAGATTATAAAAGTTTTTCATTGAAAAAGAAAAAGTGCTATAAAGCAATGATATGAAGAAAACAAGAACACAGCAATGAAAAGAGGAAAGCTGGGGAGATAATACTGATGGAGGTTTGAGGTCCACGAACACCAAGTGAGCATCTGCCATGAGTTTGACATTGTACTAGGCACTGGGATCTCTGTAAGGACAGAAAGGGAGTGGGGGAAGAGAGCAGATAATCCAGGTGGAAAACTACAAGATCCAAATCTTAAGAGCAGATTTGTAGAAAGCTGATTATATTTATTTTCTATTTGGATAAAACAGCATTTCAGAGGGCGTTATAAACATTGCCTTTGTTTAAGGGGGGTTGGGGAGAAAGAAGACAGAGGAGAGCATTTTGCACATCTGAATCTTAGAGAAAAAGAAGGTGATACAAAAAACTCTGAAGAATGGAGGAGAACAGATGTTTCTTCAAAGAAAATGTATAAACAACACGGATACAAGAAATATGGTCTTAAGGGTACGTGTTTCCACTTTGCATGATATCAAACAGTGTTCATCAAGGGATGGTTTACTAAAAGCTAATTTATGAAGACATCCAAAGGAATGAGGATGGAAACAGAACTCCAGGAAAATGTAGATTTATTAGTCTTATCCTAAGCAGACCAGTGACCCCTAAGTGTTTCTTCTTCATGGTTAAGCACTCAGTAAGGGATTGGGAAATGAATTACTCAGTTAAGCCATCAAGCCTGTGCTAGCATTTGGTGGCTAAAGAGAACAACATGGCGATATAATAAAAGTATCTGTGTGGGATGCCTGGGTGGCTCAGTCAGTTAAGCATCTGACTTCAGCTCAGGTCATCATCTCAGGGTCCTGGGATCAAGTCCTGCATCTGGCTCCTTGCTCAGTGGGAAGCCTGCTTCTAACTCTGCCTGCCTCTTCCCCTGCTTGTGTTCTCTCTCTGACGAATAAATAAATAAAATCTTTTTTAAAAAAGTTTAAAAATTTTTAAAAAGTATTTGTGTAAATCAGTAAGAAAGATACTAATAAAATATGCATTCCGAGGTATGAAGCAGTTATATAAAAATGCTAACCCATTAATCATCCTCTATTCCTACACTTTGGGGGGGATGGGCAGAGAAGGGGTATTTCATAAAGAACAATAAGCATGACCACAATGTAAATAGTGATACCTGACAACTTTACCTGATTACTTCTTATTTATGTTTCTCACTAACAAAAAACTAAGGCCTAACTGCCCTTTCTAGAAACAAAAACAATGTCCTCAACTCTAATAAGGAAAACAAAGGCAAGTTTGATACAGGCAAATGTTATTGGTAGATCTGTTATAGGAGTCCAATTAGAAACAAATGCCAGGGGGCACCTGGGTGGCTCAGTCAGTTAAGCATCTGCCTTCAGCTCAGGTCCTGATCCCAGGGTGCTGGGATCGAGCCCCATGTTGAGCTCCCTGCTTAGCAGGAATCTTGCTTCTCCCTCTGCTTTTGCTCTCTTGCTCTCTCTCTCTCTCTCAAGTAAATAAATAAAATCTTTTTAAAAATAAATAAATAATAGAAATGAATGCCAGGTGTGCTCTGTGTGTACCTGTAATTTCATGTGTAATTATTGGGTATTCTACAAACTGGAGTAGGAGGATAAAAAGATAACAACTTCATTGGTAATACTTAGAACAAATCACGATCAGAATTTCCAAGATACGTCTATACTAGAGAGATCTTGCCTTAGAATGCCTGCCTTGCCCACAAACTCCTTCTAACCATGTTACAAGACACAGCTCTTGTTGGGGAAAGCAGCTCTGAGTAGTTCTTGAAGCATAACCCACTATGTGGCACCATGTGATATCCGCTATCTGTCCTGAGCTGCCCTATCTGCAGCTGAGTAGTTAGGGCAGTTGGGCATCTGACCCAAGAACAGCAGGTCTCTATGCTGGCCCTGTGCTGTGAGGAGCTATGAGGTGCTCTGCTGTGAAAGCTCCTCCCACACAGAAGGTGATTGGTTGTGATAATGACATGGCTTTTCTTTTCCTTTTTTTAGAGAGGGACAGGGGGAGGAGCAGAGGGAGAGAGAGGATCTTAAGTAGTCTCCATGCCCAGTATGGGGCCCGACATAGGCTCAGTCTCACAACCCTGAGATCATGACCAAAGCTGAAATCAAGAGTCAGATAATTTACCAACTGAGCCACCCAGGCACCCCAATAATGACATTTGTAGCTCTTAAGAATTTGAACAAAAAATACAGACTCATACTATTGTCAGTGGAAACAGAACTAGAAAGATAAGCAAAGTGAGGCTAAAACAAAAAGAGCAGCCAGCTGGCATCCATGGCAAAGCACAAGAATGAAGCTCAATTAATTCCTGCTGCTGAGAAACTAACAATGTTGCCTGTCCTTTAGAGTTGCCTTTTACAGTCCCAGACAACCTTCCAGTTCCCAAACTCTGCTCCAGGTCCTTGAGGTTTAGCTGCGAGAATATCCCAGAGACTCCTTTCTCTCTTATTGCAACAGTTACCACCACAAGCAACCACCACTACTTGAGGTAAACAGCATTACTCTCTTTCTTCCAAAGGAAGGATCCTGAACACACACAATCCCTAGGTCTCGGAGCCATAGCTTCTGGAACAAGCACACTGGCTCCATTTGGACAATAAGGGCAATTGGACAAGAGTCAAGTCTTTTCATTCCCACTGACATTTCTAGTGTGGAAATGTACATACTTTCCATCACCCTGATACGTCTCAGTTGCCTTCATGAAACTAAATTTTTCCATTTAGTTTTTACTCCATGAATTTCAATTCTATTCCTCATTGGCTGTTTTTTATTTTTAAGTTGTTGTTGTTGTTGTTTGTTTGTTTTTGCTTTGGTTCCCAGGTAAAGTAACCTACCTTTGCCCAAGGAGCAACTGATTTTGATTTCCTTAAACCAAAAGAGAGGAAAGTTTCAAACTGCCAAAGAGAATGTATAGTAATTTGAGCAGCAGGTCATAAATCCCACAATTTGGGGATATAGTAGACTAGAACAAGAGTCACCTTCTTTGCCAAACACAACAATCCTTTTCTCATGTTGGAGACTGTCTACCTTGCTTAATCATAGTCAACTGGGCAGAAAATCTTTTCTCGGAAACTACAATAGGTTAATTACACACCTCATTTGTCTCCACTACTCTTTCACTGAGTCCTTTGAAGCATACTGTTTACTTAACAACTCAGTTAAGCAAACAACCCCTCCTCAAGCAGATATTCAATTCATTTATCATTTAACAAACATTTACTGAGCACATACTATCTGCCAGGAATTATGCTGGGTCCTAGATATTCAATGGTGAACTAAATAATACAGATTCTTTCCCTAACTGAAAATTTAGTCTAATGGAAGGCTTTATTTAAGTAGCATTTTCAATACAGTGGGTTAAAGTGCAGTGAAGAGCAATATTTCTCCAATTTCCAATATGGAAGTTCTGAAGTAAGACCCGAGATTGTGCATTTCTAACAATTTCCCAAGTGATGTTGATGTTGCTGGTCGAGGGATCGAACCCTGCGTGGCATAGAATCATGTAACATGGTCTAGGGCATCTTCACCCAAAGCCATTTGAAGAGAAATTGGCAGGAGAATGAAATCTCTTGCATTTCCCACATTTCATAATTTTAAGAACAGGAAAAGAAATAACAAGCACCATACACATAGATCCGCAGAATTCTGATGGGATTGAAGCACAAAATCTGAGCTGATCTTTGAGCGAGTTGGGACAGAAGATAATGGGGGTGAGAGTGCCCACACTGGGGGCCTCGAGCAGAAATGTGGAAGATGAGCTATGAAAGTCTAGAGGACAAGAGCCAGGACAGGGCACTTGCCTCATCTCTCAGGCTTTCATGTTTTGATCACAGCACAACGTAGAGGGATTCGGATTTAACACCTGGCTCCAAATTAAGTTATACTGGTACTTTTTAAATAATCTTCTGTATGTTTTTATGATTATATTGACTACCCTATAAATAAATGCACTTTATCTCATGGGCTCATATCTCTTCAACTAATCCTTATGTTAAAAGACCAAGAGAAGGGTGCCTGGGTGGCTCATTCAGTTAGGTGTTGGACTCGTGATTTTGGCTCAGGTCATGGTCTCAGGGTTGTGGGATGGAGCCCCGCATCCAGCTCCATGCTCATTAGGGAGTCTACTGGGGATTCTCTCCCTCTCCCTTTGCCCCTCTCCCTGTTTGCACTCTCTGTATCTCAAATAAATAAGTAAATCTATAAATAAATAAATAAATAAATAAAGACATAAATAAATAGGCTAAGAGAAATGGAAAAAGGAAGGAAGTTGCTCCTGCTTATTTAGTTAGCCTGCTTCACATCTGACAATACTGGATACTGTAAACCCCAAATCCTAACAAATGCAACACAAAAAGACACAGAAACACAAAGCAGGAAATCTGAAGACATCAATGAAAGATTATGCCCTAAGGAAATGGTCTTCACTTTGCATTTTAATACAGAATAAAATCCAAAATGTGTCTTTAAGTTCCAAAATTTAAACCTGTATCATTAACAGAAGACATTAAATGTATACCTAAGTCAGCATCCTAAAAAATGGCTCACCTGCCTTCCAAGGCTCTATGAGACCATATTCAGTGAGCTGGTTACCTTCCAGAAAGCTGTACTTCTGAGCCTGTGTCCTGGTAAATGCCTCAGCACAGTGGGTGAGCGCCAGGTAGGAGGTACATCATGCCTGTCGAGAAAAGCCAGGAATTGTAGTTTTGCATAGTGTTCCCTGGCCTTTGTTATGTTGGTAACCAAAATATGTCTTATACGATACTTCTGAAGATCAATCCTTAACACCATTAGATTCTTTGGGCCTTGCCTACACTTACTCTTGGTTGCATTTATTGGTCTGCCCCCAGTAAAGGAGCTGCCCACAGATCTTCCCTGAGGCCCCCACCCTGCGCCAACAGCCCATGCTCCAAAACCATTTTACCTCTCTGTTCTCTGGAAACAGCTCCTTCAGGAGTTTGGAGAATTCTCCCTTGCCCCCATTTCATGTGGCTCCAGGAGACCAAAGTCCTTTCCTAGGAGTTATGCTCGGTCCCTGAGAATTGTAAAAATGAGAACCCAGTGGCCATAGTCTCTGCTATGTGGAGGAGCCTGAGCTAATGAGACCAACACAAGAGACAAGACAAAATGAAAGATGAAGATAAGAACAGAGCCGTCAGCATTTTTTGCTAACGAGGAATTAGAACAGCTAATTCCTTCCACCTCTAAAATCTTCTGATTCTTGAAAATATATTCATGTGTAAGTGTAATATAGTTAGTTACTTCTACCAAACAACATATTTCGAATTAAGTGTTGACGTATTCTGGTAGACCGAAAAGAATATTGAACATGGAATAAGAAAGCCTGGATTTAAATTTCCACCCCAAAATTAATGAGTTGTATCCAGGAAGTTGTTTAACCTCTCAGAGCCTCAGTTTCTTCATCTACAAAAATGAGGGTAAGGGTCACCTGGGTGTCTCAGTCCGTTAAGTGTCTGCCTTTGGCTCAGGTCATGATCCGGAGTCCCCAGATCCAGCCCGGAGTCAGGCTCCCTGCTCAGCGGGAATCTGCTTCTCCCTCTCCCTCTGCCCCTCTACCTGCTTGTGCTGAGAATTAAATGACATAATACTCAAAAACTCAAAAACTTTGTGCTTGGTGGGCCACAAAGCCAGAGAGAGAGAGGAAAGAGGGAGAGAGGAAGGGAAGGAGGGAGAAGAGAAAAAGAGATTGGACAGAATGGAAAATGAAATCAGAAAATCTCTAAAAGTGCCTAACATGATGCAATGCAATAAGGGCTCTATTTTGATAAAAACGCTAAGAAATCAGACACATAATGTCCACAAACCACATAGTACTTTTAATCCAGGTTCTGGTCTGATGCCGGGAGCCCTCCAGTGGCTGAGAGATAAGGATGCATCTGAATTCTAACTTTCGTGCTGGGGCTCCCAAAAGATGAATAAAGACTTGCCGTCACAGCATGATAGAACTAGAAAAGACCTCGGAGAGTACTTCCTCAATCTCCCACATTTAAAAGACGAGGGAATGGAGACACTAAGGGGCTGTATATACTTATTTTGAAAGTTTAGAAACTACACTATTTATTTTGAAATTTAACCTTGTATATTTTTCCTAAGAATGTCAAAATTCAACAGTTTCCATTTTGACATGAGTAAGAGCTACTCTTATTTCAAAATGTATAATTAAGGCATGTCTATAGTGACCGAGACCCAAATTATCACTCAGTAATGTAACCATGATGCTTGGGACATATTTACATCATGGAGTCATTTTTGTATAGAAGCTTTGGCCGAAATTGTGCTGCAATTAAAACACCAATATTTTTGTCCTCTCAAAACCTGTACTTGGGACAATTCCTTGATGCCCTCTACTGGCCATAATGTTATTATCCAATGTGCAATGTGAATTATTTCTGCCTAGCCTACTTTATAATATGCCTGAACATTAGAAAGGTTGACTTTGGGGGAAAAATTAGTAAATAAAGGAATATACAGAATATAATAATGTATCAAAAACATTTAGGCAATGAAAGAAACCAAAAAACAAGCCATCATTGGAGTCAACATTCGGGATGCTAAGAAATTATGACATCAACTAGTTATACCTCATTTTGCTCTACAAAGTAATATAACCAGACTGTGGATTTTGTTCTTTACATATTCCAACTGCACCATATTTTATAAGGATAATCTACTGAACAATTTATTACCGAATTTGACACAGAAAAACAGAATTGTTAAAACTAAATTATCAGGATGCCTGGGTGGCTCAGTCAGTGGAGCAGCCGATTTTTGTGCTCAGCTCAGGCCGTGGGATCGAGCCCTGCATCAGGCTCCGTGCTCAGTGGGAAGCCTGCTTGAGATCCTTTCTTCCCCCCTCCTCTGCCTCTCCCCCAGCTCATGCTCTCTCTCTCTCTCTAAAATAAATAAATAAATCTTTTTAAAATTTTTAGATTATTGAATGTTGAGAGATGCCATGTTTAGAGTGCAAGCAATAGAAAAATATGAATGAGTGTACTAAACACCCAGATAGCCTTAAGACTAGCCTTCTCATTCCCTGAAACAGAATTTTATCAACCTTAGGAGCAGCTCCACAGTTCGTGTGGACCATTATGCTGGTTCCTCTGGACTCCTGGGTGGGTGTCAGGCTGAATCACAGGTTCATCTGCCTCCTCAGCTACCTCATGCGGCCAAAATATATTACCTGTAATAATAATAATAATTAAAACATTTACTGGGTTTAGCCATGTTCCAGGCACCGTTACAAGTGCTTCTCATGCAGAATTCTCTCTATAATGCTGTAAGTTTGGTGCAAAATAGTTGCTCGATAATGGCCTGAATAAATTAATGAATGAAGACTATAATTGTCCTCATTTTACAGATATGAAAAATGTCAACTTCTAGACATTAAGTAGCTTGTTCATTGGCACAGAGCCAGCAAGTGGCAAAGCTTGGGCTCACCAGAACCTGTGCTCTTTACCAGGCCTCATGCACTGCCATGCCTTGTGCACAACCCCTGAGTTACACCTGCCAGCCATCTACTGCCTTGTCTGTCTTATGATTCACCCCTGAACTCATGCTTCAAAGATATGAGACAAGTGAAAATTGTTCTATGACATTCAAAATCAAAATTCAAACGGTAGATAGACACACTTACATAGACTGGGGTAAGAAATATATTTAAAGTTGGAAACACTTATTGCTTATGGCAATTTTAAAACCTAGTCCCCAGATTATATGATACTACTCCCACCTCAAGGTGGGGTATATGTCCTCTTTCTTTAAATCTAGATGTGTTTGTGGCTGCCTAGATCAACAGAGTAGGAATAAACTGTAGTCTTACTTCTTCAGGTAAGGCAGAAAAGACCATCAATTCTCTACCTGTCCTTTTGGTATGCTTACTCTGGTGAAGCTAGCCACCACAGGTAAGAAATCTACAGGCTCTGAGATCACCATGCTGGAGAGCTCAGGCGCCAGTGCTCCAGCCAACAGCTCCAGATGAGCTCCCTGCTGACAGCTAGCCTCAACTGCCATGAGAACGAGCCATTGTGTGTCCAGATGATTTGAGTCTTCAGACGACCGCAGTCCTAGCTGACACCTGAAAGCAAATGTGTGAGCCACTCCAAGCAAAAACTGCCTCCCCAAGCACTTCTTGAAGTATTTGCCCCCAAATTGTGAACAAATAAAATGCTGTTTTGAGCCAGTATGTTTTGGGGTGATTTTTTATGCAGCAATAGTAACCAGACCGTGACTCCCCTCAGTTTTAATTTTGCTTGCTAGCCTAAGCTCCTGACCTTGTCCCAGTTAGCATAATATGGGAACATTCTAGCAATCACATTCATCGTGGTTTTGAAGTTTGTTAGATATGTTTCCCAAAAAAAGGCACATAGAAAACAGGAAACTGATGGAACAGAAACAGAAGTATGTAGACACACTTCCTAAAGTTTAGGCCGACTGGTTTGTACTTTTTAAAAAGAAATAAATATTGCTGTTTGGAATAAACACATAGAGAAGCATAAGTGAACTCAGGGCTTGTGAACTCCAGAAAACCTGAGACAAAGCCCTTATTTTCAGGCCATTTCCCTTTCCCAGATGACATGGACCATTGAAAATGTCTTGTTCCACTGTCACCATATTTTCCTGGTGCCAAGACCCCCACACTTAATTGGGTACCCACGCAGGCACCCATAGAAGGTTCTGCCGCCTCTTGAGGGCTATATACAAGTAGGACTCAGGACTCCAATACCCGTGGAAACGAGCACCTTATGCCCTCCCAATCTCAGTAAATTCATCTCCTGAAGTTTGGAACATTTCCTACTTCTCAAAACAAAAATCTTCACCCCCAAACCAGAAAGTCAATCCTAATTGCCCGGAAGATCTTCAACCTATAATCTAGAACCTCTCTAAGATTGTGTTCTCCAGGTACCAAAGTTGCTGGAAATTTCTTCATTTATCTATGATCCACACAGACAGATCCACGTGTACCACCATCACAACTGTTAACTCTTTTCCTGAGACCACGGACATTCCAAAGTTTAAAAATACACCTAGACCCCAGGAACAATGAGTACATTCAGTGCCCAGATCTTAGTTTCTTTGTTTTTTGTTTTTTTCTCAAGATTTTATTTATTTATTTGACACACACAGAGAGAGAAAGCACAAGCAGGGGGAGCAGCAGAGGGAGAGGGAGAAGCAGACTCCCCACTGAGCAGGGAGCCCAATGTGGGGCTCAACCCCAGAACCCCGGGATCATGACCCGAGCTGAAGGCAGAAGTTTAACTGACTGAGCCACCAGGCACCCCACAGATCTTGGTTTTCAATATCATTCTCCAATTAAAGGAACTAGGGCTCCTTAGGAAAATGGTTGATTCTAGGGCTGAGGCAGGAAATATACAAGAGGAATTTAATTTTTTTAAATTTTTTTAAAGGACTTGCCTGAGATCTCTAGTACTCTTAGGCATTGTCTTTTTTTTTTTAAAGATTTTATTTATTTATTTGACACAGAGAGAGAGAGAGAGAGACAGCCAGAGAGAGAGGGAACACAAGCAGGGGGAGTGGGAGAGGAAGAAGCAGGCTCCCAGCAGAGGAGATTAATGTGGTGCTCGATCCCAGAACGCCAGGATCACGGCCTGAGCCAAAGGCAGATGCTTAATGACTGAGCCACCCGGGCGCCCCGAAATATACAAGAGGAATTTAAAGAATCTTATAGTTCCAGAAAGCAAGGGTGTGCTAAAAAAAAACACAATGATAGAGGTGTGTCAAAGAGACACAGTAGTCCACTGATAGAGCTCCCAATTGCCAAAGCTGTAACAATTTTAGGAACAAAGTAAATAACATAGTGTTGGATTATAGACCAAAGTATAAAATAAATATCGTTAAGTCCATAATGGTATAAATTAATTATTGAGAGATAATAGGAAAACTGCTGTATAGGATTCCAAATCATCTATAAGGATAGCGCCCCCTCAAGGAGATGGAGCATAACTCCCCATCACTTAAGTGCAGACCATACATAGTGACCCCCTCCCAAAGAGTACAGCTTAGAAAGAGGAACAAAAAGTGATTGTACCAAACTGTACTGACAAATACTACTTCAGCCAGGTGATCAAGGTTAATGTTAACACTGATGGGTCCTGATGATAAGTCATGTGCCCTTAATATGAAGTGATGAGAATGGCACTTTACTTCCGTGCTAATCCTCCCCAAAACCCATATGCCCTGTCCAACCAGGAGAAATCCCAGTTGGGTAACCTTCTACCAAACACCTGAGCAATAATCCCCAAACCTGTCAAGGTCATCAGAAATAAAGAAAGTCTGAGAAACTGTCACAACAGAGGAGCCCAAGGAGACACGATGACTAAATGTAAGGTGGTATCTGGTCAGGATCCAGAGACACAAAAAAGAACTTTGGGTTAAAAACTACCACAACATGACTAAAACAATGACCTTGGTTAATAATAATGTATGTAATGATTATATACATTATATACACATTACTTGTGACAGATGTATCATTCAAATAGAAAAGTTAACCATAAAAGAAACTCGGTACAGAGTACACAGGAATGATCTGTGTTATCTTTGCAATTCTTTTGTGCATTGAAACTGTTCTAAAATAAACATTTATTTTAAAAGAAGCAAAAGAATACCAGCTACTATTCTATCAAATGTTCACAGCTGTTTACAACATTTTGGTGCATTTCATCATTCATTTATATAGATTTCATCGTAAACCCAATTAACAATCACATTATTCTTAGATGTGACACGTAAACCCAAGAATCAAATGCCGCTCTATTCATGTGAATGCTCCGCTAAGTTCTACTCTCTAATATGTTCCCTGTAGTTTGGCACTTCATGTGCATGCCCTACAAAGAGCTCTCATGATAAAACAGGTGCCTAAGATAGCATATGGTATGCTTACGATCTATCTTTAACTGTCCCCAGCAACACGCATTGCAATGCTCACAATTCTAAAACATACTTTTCTGTTACGGTATTCTAATTTGATTTTAAGTTGTTGATGACTTATATTCAGATTTCATTTTGACTAGTCCTATAACATTTTCCTTCCCTTCTCAATTCCAATCATTTTTCTTAAAAAAAATGTTAAACGGGACATTTCCAAATCTCAGCTGAAACTAATAGGTGTCATATATCCCTGCATTCTAAAGAGAGGTGCCAAATACTCATACAGGACTGGCTAAGAAGCATCCCCCCCCAAAAAAAAGAAAACTGCAATCCTTAGCATATCACCAGTCTCCAGGATACAGGAAAGCAAGCCAATAAGTGACTTAAGGTTGCTAGAGAGTCCTTGAACAGAACTCTAAGTGTTATGCATTTCCACCCAACCCCACTAGAGGACTGCCACCCCCTGCCACTAGTCTAAGGATAGGGCTTTCAGAAACTCCTCAGAGAGAATGGAGGTGTTTGCTGGGGAAATGAAGGAGGACAATGACGAAGGGAACCCCAGGAGAAAATTGCTGAGCATCGGGCCTGTGTAACCATGGGACAGAGTTTAATGTGTGCCCTCTGGGTTTGGACAGTGAACATTCTGGGGCCTGTTATTATCTAGAAAAACTTACGGTGAGAGGCTGGCTGGAATGACTTTTGACTGGAGGGGCAAAGAGAAAACGTGGCACTTGCACGCATAGTGGGCCAAGCAGAAGAGAATCAGGCTTGAGTGACCTGTGAGGGACCTGCCCCAGAGGATGGCTAGAGAGGTAAGCTGGGCCACACAGAAAGACACTGCATGGCACAGACAAGAGTGGACATTGCAAGGGGGTAGCCAGTGAACACAAAACCAACTTCAGGGAAATGTTGAAGGCTCTTGGCCAGGGAGGGGGAGGGGTGTCTGAAAAACCAATGAAATCTCCACAAGAGAAAGAGCTAGCATCTGGGCATGAACCTGGAGAACACCAGTTCTAGATTACAATCATACCAGGCCAGGCCAAACTGCTTCCGTTCCAAATGATCAGAACTGATTTGAAACTATAGTAACTGTCCTACTAAAATAAAGATTTTAAAAAACCTGAAAACCAGACATCTTAATAGGTTGTGCTTGAATTAATTTATTTTTTTATGGCAAAGAAATTAAAAACAAGTCTCAGTTTTGAAGGGAAGGAGGTGATATTATTATGCTTCTGCTGGCAAAATATAAATAGTTTCTGTTTAGGTTTAACCTTAGAATCATACAAATTGATTTTTAAGGGAATGGAAAGCCTGAAAGAGATCTAGAAAACACAGGCGAGAATCACCTTTCAAAACTATATTGATTCTGCCTGGAAACCAACAAATACAAATTGCAAGGCAGGCTTGTTCAGCAGAAAGAGCTTGTTGGCATAGTATCAAATAATGCCCATCAACCGAATGACAATCTTCTTGCTATGCAAACAGATGTGTCAGTCCCTGCTATTGTCAAGAGATCAATCACTCACCAACTTCAATTAGAGAGTGCAAATCAATACTCTGGTTTAAGAAGCATAACCACTCTCATCCACACAAAAGTATGGGTTTCCTCAGAGAAATTTTGTCATGAATTTCTCACCCATGACCAAAATTTACAATAGACCTTAAGGTATTGTCAAAATATGATCCCCTGGGGCGCCTGGGTGGCTCAGTTGTTAAGCGTCTGCCTTCAGCTCAGGGCGTGATCCCAGCGTTCTGGGATCGAGTCCCACATCAGGCTCCTCCTCTATGAGCCTGGTTCTTCCTCTCCCACTCCCCCTGCCTGTGTTCCCTCTCTCTCTGTCAAATAAATAAATAAAATCTTTAAAAAAAAAATATGATCCCCTGACACTTGAGAGCTGGAGGTGGGTGATGATGACAAAGTCAGGACCCAGGGCCTCACAGTCTCTGTGGTAATTCTAATAGAAACCTGCAAGCCTAGATACTCGCCATGGCTGGGATAGACAACAAGCAGGCTAAGCAACCATAAGCCACCACCCCCAGGCCCTCATGCCTTCATTTTGAGGGTTGCTACCTGGGTTAGTTTTCTAGGGATGCCTTAACAAAGTACCATACACTGGGTGGCCTAAACAACAGAAATTTCTCACCATTCTGGATCCGGAAGTCCAGGATCAAGGTGTAGGAAAATTCAGTTTCTGGTGAGGTCTCTGTCCCTGGCTTGTAGATGGCCACCTTTTCACTGTGTCCTCGATGACCTTTCCTCTGTGCTCTCAGGTGAGAGCTCTTGGGTGTCTTTTTCTCTTATAAAAACACCAATCCTATTGGATTACAGCTCCCACCCTTATGACCCCATTCAACCTTAGCTACCTCCTCAGAGGCCTTGTCTCCAAAACAGTCACCCTTTGGCTTAAGCCTTCCATGACATATGAATGTGGGGCGGGGGAATGATGACGTAATTCAGTCCATAGCACTACCTTTTCAGCCCTAAGAGCAAAAATCAGAGTGGTTAATGTGGAGATGGAAGTGAAAAAGTTAATCCTGTTCTCTCTCTAGTTTGTCAGAATTCTAAGATTAACTATTCAACATAAGTAACGCTCTATTGATTCAGACACCACTAATTTGAAATGGTGCTGTTAAAACTGGATGATCCAGCCATTGCACTACTGGGTATTTACCCCCAAAGATACAGACGTAGTGAAGAGAAGGGCCATATGCACCCCAATGTTCATAGCAGCTCTGTCCACAATAGCTAAATCGTAGAAGGAGCCGAGATGCCCTTCAACAGAAGACTGGATTAAGAAGTCGTGGTCCATATATACAATGGAATATTACTCAGCTATCAGAAAGAACGAGTTCTCAACATTTGCTGCAACATGGACGGCACTGGAGGAGATAATGCTAAGTGAAATAAGTCAAGCAGAGAAAGACAATTATCATATGATTTCTCTCATCTATGGAACATAAGAACT